>NW_020447282.1:66648-101776 GCF_003343035.1 Apteryx rowi | reverse complement strand
ACAAGAGGGATGTGGCACTACTGGAGCAAGTCCAGCGAAGGGCTACAAAGATGATTAGGGGACTGGAGCATCTCTCTTATGAGGAAAGGCTGAGAGAGCTGGGCCTGTTTAGCTTGGAGAAGAGAAGGCTGAGAGGAGATCTTATCAATGTGTGCAAGTATCTGAAGGGAGGGTGTCAAGAGGATCGGACCAGACTCTTTTCAGTGGTGCCGAGCAACAGGACGCAAGGCAACGGGCACAAACTGAAACACAGACAATTCCATCTGAACATGAGGAAATACTTTTTCACTGTGAGGGTGACAGAGCACTGGAACMGGTTGCCCAGAGAGGTTGTGGAGTCTCCTTCTCTGGAGATATTCAAAACGCGCCTGGATGCAACCCTGTGCAACGTGCTSTAGGTGACCCTGCTTGAGCAGGGGGGTTGGACTAGATGATCTCCAGAGGTCCCTTCCAACCTCAGCGATTCTGTGATTCTGTGATTATCTTACTGGACAGTTTCAAGAAAGTTTCATTGAAAGCACCTACAGATTTCTGTACTGCTTCACGTAAAATTCAAGTTTTCTATTATTTCAGTCCAAGCTAAGAATCCCTGCAGTGAATCTTCTGAGAAGTCCTCAAGTCCGTGGGACTATTCCTTTGAAAGAGAAAGACCTACAGCCGAAGGACCTCATAGCTGGCACAATGCTCTTGTTCTGAGTCTCAAGGAAATAGGCAGCAGCAGTTCAGTGATGTTTGGTTAGCTGTGTGACAAAGTTCTGACTTCCTGCCCTTGCCTGCCTTCCTGACAGTGGCAGCAAAGCTGGCATAATACACTCTGGCCTCCAAGGTGATGATTTATGCTGTTTTCCTTCTCCAGCTATTCACATTTTTCTCTTCAGACAAGCCAGCAGGTGCTGTTACCACAGGATGAATACTGGTAAGGGTGCAACATATTCAAAGCAATCACTTCTCACCTGGTGTCACTTGTTTCTTTTTGCAGGCTTCCTATGATTATACCCTGCCCTGATTTGCATTGGATTAGTGGAATTTCACTGTCTCCGTAGTGGAAGGGAACATATGGCACATAGCTTTAAAAGTGTGCTACCAAACATAATGACTCTTGGACTAACATTGTTACACCCATAGGCTTTGCTGATAAAAACAAATATTTATACACTATGACATTCTTTCTGCAAATTGCTACCCCTACTCAATGTATGATTCATGAGCAAAAGGATCAGATAGAACAGACAAGGCAAATGGATAGAAACAGAAATAAACAAGCAGAGAATAGAACATTATTCTGTGTTACAGAATATGGTACCATATTGCCATTGCTAGTAACAGACCACAAACTTTGTACTGAATTTGGAAGGCCTCAGGACTGAGGCTTGTCAGGCTTGCTCTGTCTGAACTTTTCTTGACCTGCCTGCAGCTTTATTTTGCTTGGTTTAGCTGTAAGAGCAATTTTTCTAAATGACTAGGTGTCTGTGCCTAATTTGTTTTACCTTAGTTTATCTTTGTAGAGTACAACCATAGTTCTATATAGATAACAGTAGAAAGCAGTTATTCTAAGTAGAATGAGATTTTTACAACTAATATAACAATTTAGTACAGAGAAATACAGGCCTGATACGATAGCAGAGGCCTTGAGAAGGGGAGACACAGGATGTGGCACGGAAGAGCACAGGCCTGGGGATGGGGCACAGGCTGGCACTGGAGACCCCATGGTCTCCAGGTAACAAAGTGAACAAGTAATAGTAGCTAACATGTAAAATGCACCATATGCAGTAAATTTGTATGTAATGCGGAGCTGCAGACCAGTGAAGAAAGAGGGAAAGTATAAACACGTTAACAAACAGATAAAAAAGACCCTAACTGGATCCTAGAACATCAAACTGAACATCATATTCCTCCTGATGAAGGCACCCGGATGCTGATGACTGGCTGTAAACCCCCCTCCCAAAAACCAGAATGAAACCACCAAGCTTAGGACTCAGAAGAGCGGGAACAGTAAGCACAGCACAAGAAAAAGGGGTAGAAACTAAGAAATGTGTGTATAACAATTCTAACAGTATTATTATTAGTATTAAAACTTTTTTTGCACAGAAGTATTCTTTCTTTTTCTGTAAGCTTTGATCTGCATTAATAATAATTAGATTTCGATTATAAAAACAATAAATCTCTGGCTTTATATATAAGATGTTTCTCTTTGCCCATAAACAAGAATTTGAGCATAAGATCTCCATAAAGAATAATACAAGGAGATAATGAAACTAGAAATTTGAGTTTCCTTTATTCTGCTGATGATTGAATGTTGTATGACTCTTTTATTGCTAGGGTATTTTAAAATGAGCTACTTTTCTAGTGTGTTTTCTGTAAGCTGGTGATACAACGCCATCTCAAGATCTCTTCACCTACATGAGTCACGCCAGTTTCTTTAGTGTGGCTTCATTCTTATATTGTAAAGGTGGGACATTCATATTAGTCACTATGGCATGTGAAATCACATTTCTTAAATTACTGATGTAAGAATTTTCTAAGCTGCTACCATATCGATAATTTACTTTGAACCTGGTAGGTTCCAGGTCATGTTTTGACTCTGATTTATTTTAAAATTTTGTGAGGCAACTGTTTTGCAGTAAATGCAAAATATTCTGGATGTTAGATATATTGGACTCACTGTGCAAAAATTACATGGCATAAACAAATACACTTGGCTTGGAAATTTCGGATAGAAACAATTTAATTTCTTAATCATTATTTCTTATTATAGTATAAAATCTGAAACTTTATCAGTGTAGGTATAAAAATATAAATATGGATAATATATATATGCATGTTACATACAAATATATGTATATGCGTGGGTTATTTATATACACACACACAGATATGAGTACCCAGAATTTCACACAGGTAGGTGYTTGCAATCAGTGTTTCATAGCTAAACAATCTGATCACAAAATTAGTCAAGTGTTTTTTGCAGTCTGTATTGAGAAGTCCTGAGAAATCAGASCTTATCTTCTACAAATAACAATTGCTGATTTTTTTTTAAGCAAGAGTCTTTGCTACTCTATGTATCAGAATAGCACTGGAGAAGGAAGGGCTAGTCCCACAAAAGTATTTCTTCTGAGAAAGAAACTTTGCAGTTGGTTCTGTAGCTATGACTTATGTAGTATACAGTAATCAGTATTTGATGGGTTTCTGCATTACTGTGGAATAATAGTCATTTATCTAATGCAGAGTCTGCTACTTTTATGTCTGGAAATAAAAATATACGACAATATATTGCCATTATCAGAGGCATAGGAAGCACTGTAGGATATCAATTTGAGCATGGTGCATTTGTAAAACCCATTAACAGATACTCAGTTTACTCTGCAGCAGTCTGAACAAAGACTGCACTAACAGTGTACAGTTAGGTGTCTTGTACTGACACTCGGACTTGAGTATCTCTTCTGAGATATTGCTATACAATTATCAGGAGGAAGTGATGGTATGACAGTACCATATCTGGTGACTCATCTGTCTTACTGTACTGATTTTTGAGATTTCAGGAATTAGACTCAGTAGCCTTTCTTTTCCTGCCTCTTGGAAGCTGAAGCACATTTTCTCTATTTCTCCCTATTATGTGTATATTTGGTGACCATTTCATAAGACAGTTGGACAACTTCATAAGGTAATACCACAGTTTACTGCTGTCGTGCCTCATCTTGAATATAAATCTTGTCTTTTGCAGCTCCTGGAACACCGTATTTGACTGACGCTTTTGTTACGTTTCAGTTGCGTTTTTAAACACCTGTAAATTTCCAGGTCAGCTAACACAATTTCTCACATTACAGATATTCTTGATTTCAAATGTCTGTTAAACAGAATATCAGTAGGTGTCAATCAATGATTCTTTGGTGCTCTTCCTGCAAGGTAATGACACTAAATACCTTACTACAACACCCTGCAACCTTTCAGTATCTATTTATTATTTTGACACTGATTTCCACTAACCCATGGTATGTGGGTTATACGTCTAAACTCAGACTTCATGGCATATTATTTGAATTCATGTTGAGTAATCTACAGCTTATTCTCAGACATTACTATATTAAGCATATCATGTCCTGCAAAAACAGTTTTGACTTGCACTCAGTCACCTTTTTGGCTATCACCTCTTCTAATAAAACTAACTTAGGGGAATGTTTAAAATAGAATTACAGAACAGTAGAACTGGAGGGCATTTAAAAAGTTCATACAGTGCTATAGTTTCCAACCTTTTGTTGACTGATCTAAAAAAAAATCCATGGACTATTTCTCAAAAATCTACAGAAGGTGAATAAAAATTAGCTATCTGAAATTTGCTGAAATTGTACAGGAGGTTCTACAGTTTTGCTGTTCAGTCAGCATTTCAAATTGGTATTAGTAACTCCTGCATCTCCTGCAGTTTTAAAAATAACCCTTTATGTGCCTGCCTGATTCAGAAGACACAGTGCCCCAAAAGTAGCTTTGTTACTATTGCTTTAGAAAATAGAAGACTACTGGGACAAATCAGGGGAAGGGGCAGTCCAATGGTTGTTAAATATGGAATGGCTCAATCCCATAATGCTAAGAAAAGCAGTTCCTTCTTGTTTCCTCACTACAGTTTTGTCACAGTTTTGACTGCAGGCCATTATTTTATTCCAGTTTTGAGGTACAGTTACAGAGTTGGTGAGAACCAAATTATTCATAGCAATGCTTTTCTACATCTTCAACTATTTATCCTTTTACATGGCTGACACCAATAACAGCATGGTAATAGTCATAATTGCTAATATTCCAATAGTTATAATGATATATTCCATATCGTTACAACAGTGCTATCAACTTTGAGGCATACCCGGTGGTTTACCTACGAAGACCTGGGCTTGTGCATCTTGTGATTGACAGTGGCTCAGTGGCTAAAGAAAGTAACAGTGAAGAAGACCTGTCACTTTCACTGCCATTTAGTGAGGAACATTTACCTGTGAGCACTAATCAAGAAGAGCAGAAAACAACCTTACCGCTTCTACTACAATTAAAAGCAGAAGCACTGTATGAGAACCCTAACCCTAAAAGAAAACAAGCCCATATAAACCAAACTATGTTTAAATGGGCTTTACTTAGACTGTGTAAACTGCTGAACAATAATTTCAAAGCTGTGTTACAAAGTATTTSCTAATGGAAAAATGAAACTATTTGATTTTTGACACCACCTGGAAAGAAGGAATCTTCATTTCAAAGACAAAAGGGAGAATTCCTTCAAGCGTAAATTGAGTGCACTGAAATGACAACAGGAAAGAAAATACTTCAGCTGCTCCTGTGAATACAAAAGTGCTCAAATAATCTTTTTGTATGAACCACCAAACTGTGAATATTGGAAAAGATCACAAAGTCACAGAAGACTAGTAACTACCTCAGCAAAAAAGAAGAAATACCAGTGGTGGATGAAAAGTTGAATCCAAGCAAGCTGATTTAATAGCTCTTGTAGATAATACTATTACATGCTGTTTTCAAGAGATGGCTGAAAATACTCAGTTTTTGTTTTCAATTAAAATAATTCCTACTTTACTTTGCAGCTAGATGACGCTACAGATGTTYTTACTATCAACGATTTTCTTTATTTTGTTAAATAAGAATTAGAGAGTGAGCTATCAGACGCTTTCTTGTTTTGTTGCCCTTTTCCTACTTGGTCATGTGCAGAGATATACACTCAGTGTGGATAATAGTTTTGTACAAGAAAATGATAGGGACTGGGGCCAGTGCGTCAGGATTTTCACAGATGGTGCATGTTCAGTGATGACAGGTCTTGCTGTGCCGGTCTTGCTGCATTCAAAAAGTAGTCACTAATGTTTCCTGGGAGCTTTGTAGTATTCACCAAAAAACACTGTCAGTGAGAAAATGCCAAGCTACATGAAAAGTATCTTGAACACTGCAATGAAAAGAATTAGCCTTCTTAAAGCTTGACCCATGAAGTCACATGCATTTTCAACTTTCTGTAATGATATGGATTGTGAACATCAGTTTGCTTTTCATACTGATATATCAGTATATGAAGTGGCTATCAAAAATACTCATCATTTTTTCCAATGTATTCAGAAATGCAAGTTTTTTTTCCCCGATCATGCATTTGAACTATCATATAACCATGAAACATGGATTAATGACCTTAACACAGTAGAGCAAGTAAAAAGTTTAATGGCTTTCAACATATCTGAAAAAAATCAAGGCCTTTATCCAGAAGCTTCAAGTCCAGGTTTGTAGAATAAGAGAAAACTACTTTGACACATTTAAAAACTTTGACACATTTCTGGCTGAAAAAAAGCTGGCACTCTGTAGTGATGTAAAGAGCTAGGCAAAATCTTTTTTGATGTCAGTTTCATTAGTGTAATGAATGAAAGGATGACTGGATATGAAACCCATTTGCAAAAATATGCAATTTTGGTTATGATTTGGCAGCTAAGGGAGCAGTTCAAGCCAAATTAATCTAAGGGTGTCATGATGGTGGACTAGAACTGGAATTTAGTCAGGAGTCTCTGGCTTGATTATAATTAAAAAAAAAAAACAACAAGCCTGCCGTACCTTAGCAGATAAGGCCACTGTAGCCTTAATGTCAGTGTTACTGTATAGTCATTGGAGTTCACTATTTCAGCCTTACTAGTAATGTAAATGAAATATTGATATAGCCTGGAAGGATACTGTTGGAAATGGACATTGATACTTTTGAACTTTCACTCACTTTGCATTTCCACACTCTCATTAAAATTGATATAGATAATCATAGACAGGCAGAATCATAACTTTTTTTTATTGCCCTATCAAACATTTTATCAATTGGCCTAATTTTTTTTTTTCCTATATGAAGCTTTTTTTGGGCATTTATAAGAAAAATACCTTGTTGCCATTTAGGCACACTATTCTCTCTCTACTTTTTGTGGACATGAAAAACAATCAGTCAGCATACTTTGTAGAATATTTGAAGGCTGCTATGTGGTTTTCCTCAGTCTCTTCTTTTCTGTACTAAACTGAGCTGATTTTTTAGTCTTTTTTTCCTTTGTAGGAAATTTTCAAAGCTTCTAAATATTTTTGTTACCATACTTTAAATTCCAGTTTTGTCTACATCTTTCTTATAGTTCAGTGGCCAAAAAAACCAGCATTCCAGCTGAAACCTTACCAGTGCCAAGTAGAGCAGAATAATTACCATCTGTGTCTTACATTTTACACCTCTGTCAAAACACACTGAAATGACTTTTGCCCTTTTTTTCAAAAACATAATACAGGTTACTCACATTTTGATGGTAATTTTCTACAATATGTAGATTCTCTTTTTTTTCAGTAGAGCTGTTGAGCCAAATATTTCCCATTTTCTAACTTTGCATGTGATTTTTCTTCCTAAGTCTGCTAACAATTTTGCTTTTCCTTATTTTCTTTCATTTTATTGATTTCTGTAGTTTATAAAGTATATTCCAAATTCTATTCCTATTGCTGAATGTGAGAGAAAGATAAAGATAGGCCAATTAAATACCTGCTTTTTAATTGGATTTAACCTTCTTAACAGTCACATTAAAATTATTAAAGAAAATGTTACAGGCTTACACTGTAAAAACAACAAGACTGATGCTAAGCACTCTGTATTACTAACCTTCTGTAAGGACTGCTGTGGAAATCCCTAACAATTTATAAGCACATTCACAGTCCCTTCAGCTTACACTTCCTGAGTGCACTCAGAGCATAACCTGTTTTCATAATCCCTACTTCATACACTCCTTGAGGATTTGCAAACTCTTGCAAGATTGCAGGTGCAATTCATTGCATTTCATCATCTTATGTCGATATACTGTGTCAACAAACACTGTGAATATAGCCCTTCTTGCTGTTCTTGTTTGGCCTTGGCTTGGAACTCTAAATCTTTTGTTTCAGAATAGTTTTTTCCTTCACGTTGTCAGATTACTGTCTATTCCCCAGCCTGGCCTTATTCTGGATTTGCTGACTCCATGGCAGATTCCCACAGGTTCTCTCTCTCCCTCGCCCTCTCTTTGCTTTGCTTTTCTCTCAAATTCCTCTAATAACTTTGTATCTCAGGGAATCAGTTATTTACTGCAGTGTTGTAAGATCATCCATAAATCATTCTCCAGTTATTCACAAGCTATTTTATAGATTATCTTTCCTTCTTTTGGAATAGTTAAACATGCCTCTGTATTATACTTATTTTTAGGTTGGATTACATTTTTCTTTAAATTCTGTTTCACGTTTTTGTAGCTAGTCTCCTTTGCATAAACTAGTTAGAAAGTTAGTGCTGCAGAAAAAACCACTGTCAAAAACAAGGCTGTATCTTGCATGTTTTCCTTCTTACTGATACTTGTTGCTTCCAAGTAGAGAGTGGAACAACACTGGAGATTGTTTCATTTGTTTTTCATATTTTCAGAGATTCAGTTCCATGGAGCTCCATTATTTGACCCCATTCTTTTACAGAGAATGATGGACCTAAAATACATGTTTTCCTTTATTACTGGTAGCACATATATTTAGTCATTACTCTGGGATATAGTGTTTGACAAAGGCTTTTTATTCAGTATTTCATTTCTTACCACTTAAAACAAGCATTTTCCTTAGCTAACATGAAATTCTTAAAAATGTTATTTTAAAAAATGTCAATATTGGCTAATAATTTGCTTTCTACATTCATATATCTAGATATTCAAACTACAGAATTGTAACTTTGTTACATGCTTTTTATACAAATTCCTTCCTTGCTGGAATACATATAGAAATTGATTGCTTGGGGTAATACCTTGATGAAATGATACTAATGTAACATGGGGTATAAACTGTTTGAGCTAATGATCTGATTTTGTTTTGATAAGTATGATTATTTTATTTTAGCACTGTGCTGTATGTAATAATATATTTTCTATTATGAATTATTTTTCAGTGGTTTATAAATGGTTATGGAATCACATATGTTTCAACAAGCAACCTTTGAGGACTAGTATGGACACCAGCTGGGTAATTTACTTGCCTGACCAGTTCCCTAATTAACCTTTGTCTAGCAAAGCTAAATGCACATTGCTTCCTCCTGTACATAAACACACGAGAAAGTGACACTGAGTGTCTTAGAATGGAGATTTCCAGATCATTATGCTAAGGGTAGAATTCTTTAACACATGGAAGCACTACTCATGGGTAAAAAGTCCACTCCTCTGTCCAGCTGGTCCTGGAATACAAGTAAAGTTACACTGAGATACTCCTGTGTAGGGAGCAAATACAGTGCCTACTCATGCTACATGGTGATCTTATGTGCTCCTTCATCATCTTCCACGCCATGATGCCATAGCTTCTTCTCAAGTGCCAAGTTTCAGTGTACATGGAATTGCGAATCATTTCTCAGAACTGAGAAGGAATTTTCCTTTATTGTAGGACAGTCAAAGCTTTTTCGTAGTAAAAATGGAGGTCTTCCTGAGAGTTAGAAGGTTGCTATTCACAGACTGTCATTGCAGCTGTTAGCATAATCCAGTGACGGACCACATAGTTCTTGAGTTAAACCAAGGTCTTGAGTTAAGCCATGAATTTCTTGGTAAGTGTAGTTGGGTTCCAACTTTTTGATTATGGCTTGACTTTTGCTTTCAGCAGCTGAAATGAATAGAAGATTTCACCTTGTTAAGCGAAAATTACACTTTCCCTTTCTGTTCTCTTGGATTTAAATAACCATATATGGCATACTTCCTGATCAATATTTTCTAGGTGATGTTTTTCTCCTGTGGTCTTCAAAGATTTTTCCCACTTCTATGTTAATACTATATTGCTATACACATAGTGTAGTTCTAAGTCTCTCAGTTAAGTAGAGATTTCCTTGAAGGTTCAGGTTCCAGTTATTAAATTCTCGTTCTCCACTCTAAGTAATACAGCTCTTTTATGTCTTCATTGTTTGAGTTATCTTACTGTTTACATAGTCAAATGACAACCAATGGGGATACTCTTCTGAAAATCAACTCTCCCTGGGCATTCAAAAAGAAAATAAACAGAAGATAACATAAAACTTGCCTTACTTTTTTTCTTTCATATGTAAATTGCACCTTCTTTACAACCATAATAATAAAGCTTCTTTCTGGCACTGTATGTTTTATTCTGTCCATACTCTACCTCTAGCAGAGAGACTGGAGTCAGCAATGATCAAAAATTTAAGATGAGACATGAAAACTCAGGAAAAGTTTGAATCAAAAAAAAGGTTTGAATGGTTTTAGGTTAAAGACTTTTGCATATTAAAACATTAAATCAAAACAGAAGCAGATTGTATTTTTCTTTTTAATAAATTTTCATCTACTGGCTCCTTAAATGTAACTCAAAAGTGGCTTCGAACCTTCTCAGGTTTCAATTCACTTCACTCAGCATCTCTAAGCACACCTGTAGCTGAAATACTCCTCCTCTTCATCACATGCATGAATTAAAAATTTTTGTTTTCCAATTTTTGTTTCCACGCATTACTTCTTTGTTAGTCTTGATTTTGATGAAACATAGTACAGAGAGATCTTTAAGAATAAATTTCTGGTCATGTAACCACCACAAAGCTGCCACGGATGCAGACTAAAATGTTACTGTGGTATGAATCAACATTCCTAGGAGGATGTACCCTTCAAGTGCCTGATGTTCAYGCATGTGCTTATCATGTGATGTCATGTGTCAAATTCCACTATAGCACTTCCACTATGTGATCCTCTGCAAAGACTCTCATGTTAAGAATTTAGAAGTTGAAGAAGCTGAAACATTGGAAAAGGAGGGAAGGGGAATATCATCAAGAACATAGTTCTATGCATACAAGGTTAAA
This sequence comes from Apteryx rowi, assembly GCF_003343035.1. NCBI lineage: Eukaryota > Metazoa > Chordata > Aves > Apterygiformes > Apterygidae > Apteryx > Apteryx rowi. The sequence goes on along the minus strand of NW_020447282.1, from coordinate 90,966 downwards.
AAAGAAGGATGTCATTGCAAGGGTGTAGGACTCCTAAGAAAAAAATATTTAAAACCATTATCTTATGTTAAATGTTAAGTAATTTTTCTTTTAATGAGTATTATAATCCCTGCTAATGCTAATAGCAATTATGAATACATACACAAACTGGAACATATAGAAAAAGAGGTGAATATCTTCCCTGTGCAGAGAAACAGCATGAGAACCTTTTAAATGACATATAAAATTTAATTTGAGTGTATAATTTTTTGCTGGGCTTTTTACATAGAGGTAAATTTCAACATTTGCAGAATTAAAATAACACTATTAGCACATTCTAGAGAAAAAGTGCATGTTACATAGAAGCAAAGCAAATTATTCCATCTTTATCACCTTGGCCTCAAACTGAAATGAAGTTCCTAGTCATTGCTGGAGAATGGTTCAGCATGAACTTATGTGAAAGTTCCCTTGCAAAGAATGTGTTGCTTATTCAAGATATATTTGAATTTAGCTTCTTTGCCAAATATACCTATATAGATTATGATTCTACAGATTACAATTAGTCCAGTTCAGGGCTCCCCAGTGTAAGAGTGTTATGGAGCTACTGGACTGAGTCCAGCGAAGGGCCACTAAGATGATTAAGGAACTACAGCATCTCTCATATGAGGAACAGCTGAGGGAGCTGGGACTGTTTAGCCTGGAGAAGAGAAGCCCAAGAGGGATCTTATCAATGCACATAAACATCTGAAGGGAGGGTGTAAAGAGTTCAGGGCCAGACTCTTTTCAGTGGTGCCCAGTGGTAGGACGAGAGGCAACGGGCACAAACTGAAACACAGGTAGTTCCATCTGAACACAAGGAAAACTTCTTTACTGTGAGAGTATCAGAGCACTGGAACAGGTTGCCCAGAGAGGTTGTAGAATTTCCATCTTTGGAGTCGTCTGGGCAGGGTCCTGGGCAACCTGCTCTGGGTGACCCTGCTTGAGCAGGGGGTTGAACTAGATGATCTCCAGAGGTCCCTTYCAACATCAGCTGTTCTGTGATCCTGTGATTTGGAGAGATATAGGATGTATGCACTAGATCCAAGAAATACTTTTTCTCTTTCAAGAGAAAATCCTTAGAAACAGATAGAAGATTAATAATTTATCCTAATTTATTTAATTTACAATTCTACAATATCTGCAGATAGTTTTGAGTAAAATTCCTTTTCTTGTAGGGATATCATCACAGTCTGTGCCTTCACTTGCAGTCTGTGAAACAGCACAGACATCCTTTGGGGATTTTTTTAGAGTTCTTCCTTACAGCTAGGAAGCTTTGCTAGACCAAAGGTCACTCTGGCCCCCAGGGCTATCTAGGAGGCTCCTGCTCCTTCTCTTTCTCTGCCTCTTTCTCTTTCTCTCTTTTTTTCTTTCTCATTCTTTCTTTTTCTTCCTTCCTTTCTGTCATACTGTCATGCTATGAAGGTTCAATAGCAACGACTGAGACAGTAATATAATAATAATAAAAAAGATGTTTATTTCCTCACACAAGTTCTTGGATTAGTAACATCCATTAAAATAATGAGATTACTAATTTAGAAAGGATAACCTGAAACCGTCGATTACTGCGTTATTAATTGGAAGCACTGCTTATCCCTACTTGAAAGCCTTCTTGTTCACTCTCCTAGTGAGAGGACTCTCAACCTCGAGGAGTTACCTTAACCCAGCGTCCCAGGAAAAGGGGAGGGGGGGAATACTCACCATYCAGCCGGAGAGGATGATCAGGTCACGTTCCAGTCCCTGCTCAAACTCTCCTAGCTCCCAAGTCTCTTTTTACACGGCTGGGGCTCTGGGCAAACACTGCTTTTGCTGACTTTTTGCAAGTTTCACAATCACAGGACTGTCTGTTTGTCTGCTTGGGGGGACCCTGCTAGCGAGGCAAGACCACAAACACCTCCGTATTGCTTCTTCCCTCCCTGGGGGTGGCAGACTTCTTCAGTCTTGTTAATGCTTCCATTCCGCAGCCTTGCGCATATCAGTCCTTGCACATATCGGTTCGTAGATGACTTTAGTCCTGTTAAGTCCTCTGTTCAACAGCTTTGCGCACGTCTGCTCTGGTGCTATCAGTTCTTCTGCATATCAATTGACAAACTTCAGTCCTGTTAACTCTTCACTCGCCCGTCACTTTCACTTCCTTCTTTCCTTCATTTCTTTTTTCTTCTCTCCTCTCCTCCCCTCCCCTCTCCTCTCCCCTCTCTTCCCTTTCCTTCCCTTCCTTTCCCTTCCCTTCCTTTCGCTTCCCTTCCCTTCCCTTCTATCTCTGTCTCTGTCTCTGTCTCTATCTCTATCTCTATCTCTATATCTCTTTTCTACTTTCTTCTCTTGAAATATAAGCATCTTTAAACCTGCCCATGCTACTTATGCCTTCTCTCCAATAGTCTGATTGTTAGGGACTACAGAAAAACTGCAGTCACGTCCTCCAGCCTCAATAACAAAGAACAGTAACTTGTATTTTGACCTTCTATAACCCAAGTAGTGCTAAAACCACTGGATTATTGATTGATGCAGGGATTTCCCCCCAACCCCTTCCAAGTGTTATTGATGTCAAATTCAAATGGGAACTCAAGAAATCTTCTCTAATGTGTTTTTTTATGAAATAGCATGTTTTAGTCAATAAGTATTCTGGTTAAAAAACACTATTTGGTATACTTATTCATGGCTTCTCTCATTCAGATTATGATTTTGCATGGTAAACCAAGTACTTTCAACATGGCTAACAAACACACACTTTGGCTTATCACTCTCTGGTTATAAAATGCCATTCAGGGTGGAAAAGACCCTGGAAAACAGTATAGAGTACTTCTTGAATACATCGTCAAAGCACTTTGGTTGCTTGTCTACACAGAGTAGAAGAGGCAAGACACAGTGACAAAGTAATCATATTAGGACTCAGTTAAAGGCTGGCAGTTGTGATACAGGTTTGCACACTGAAATAACCACGCATCAACTCTGCATATATAATATTGTATGGATCATTTGATTGAACTGAATCATTTGTTGGACAAATGTGCTACAATCAAGGTAAAGTATTTTAGTACAGATAGAACATAAAATAATTCTTTTTTATAAGTCATTCTATCAAACTTAATGATATACTACTGTGTCCAAAAGTTATATTACTATTGAATAAACTTACACCTTTTTTCCTATAGAGCTTCTATAAAATAACTGAAAAAAATTGCATTAAAAGTAGGTGCTCTGTTTTCAGAGGGAGTCCCAGTATAATATAATTTAATTACAGTTAGCTGGTTGTAGTCATTTTACCCGATGAATTACAGTTCATCAGTCTGCTGCAATATTTCTAATCTCAGGTTTTGGGAACTGTATTTTTTAAGCACTTTCTTTTCTCCACCCATATTTACATGACCTTTTCGGGACATCTTGGACCACTGTTTACATGAAGTAAGTGTGAGATCTACATACTCTCTTGGATAATGCATACTGTGCAGTACATCAGACTACTGTCCTGCCTGTCATCTTCAGTTTTACCATGCATGAATGCTTGGTTTGAATGTGTTCCAGAAATAAGTACCTTGTGCTGAAAACTGAAATGATCAGCTGAATTTTAGTATAGAAAATTGTTTTCTTACAGAAAATGGTTGTCCTTTAAAGAATACTTTTCTAGACCAGAATTTTTTTCTAGTAGATGTAGTTCATAAGAATAGTTCTTATGAACTATGCTACACTAGAATGAGTCATGGGGAAATTTTGCCTGCAAAACCTTATACTTACCAGTTTATTTTCTCTTCTTAAATGTTCAGCTCTGTAGCTAAGGAGTAAACAGCCACATGATTTTCCGAGTTCATAGATAACATTGTTACTTCTTTTTATTGCTTTCCATACCCATGTACAAGCCAAGCAAAATGYTAGCCAGAAAGGCTGGATTCTTGGAGGAGACAGATTCCTAAACTCTGTGCTTTTAACAAAGTATTTAAACAAATACACCTAATAAGATGTTTAAACAAATATTTAAACACAACTGACACAAAAAAACCTCTTCCTAGTTGCTACCAAACTCTTCCAGAGCCTATGACACACAAAAATGTCTAGGAACTGACTGTGCCTGGTATCCCAGTGTCCAACATCCAACATAGGAAAAGGATCCATAATTTAGGAGTTGCCCTAATTTTCTTAAATATCTGAGCCAGGGACCATGCTTGGAGCACACCTGTATCACCTCAGCGTTGAGACGAGTGTCTGTGCACTCCACGTCAACTAACCCTGTGAGAGACTGTTCTAAATACCTCATCCTCACTGATGAACCAGCTTTCCAGGCTTTAAGTACAAATACCTCTTTCTCTTCTTTTTTCCTCTTACCTGAACCCTGGGTCTATTCAGAGATATAATCACTGTTTTGAATAAAACCCTAAATTTTAATTGCCATGAACTCTGAACACTTATCTTTCAGGCAAATGTAAGAACTGATAGGCTGCAGAGTTATTTTAACATTCTGTCTTTGACCAATGGAGATGGTGGTAGCTTTATACTAAGGAGCCCAAATAAATAATTCCTAACAACTGTATGATGGTGTACATATAATTTGTGAGAAAGAAAATACTAATCCAGTATGAGCAAGTAATTGTGGAATGGATTCACGGCTGTAAATGCTGAATGAAGGGTGCCATGGCAATGCATGTCTCTCACTGAACAAGYATATGTAAACTCTGTTCATCACTTACTGGTCTCTATTTCCTACTGGTCAGCACCATTCAGCATCCCACAGCCATTCACTAGGCTAGCATGTCCGAAGCTTTCTGCTTTCCTCCCTCCCCACTGCCCCATTCACTAAGTCACCTATTAATTGCTTAAGAATGGCTTGTGGACTGCACTTCAGAAACCTCCGCTCTAGACAGCTAATTTTTTCGTGTATTGTATAAGTCTACATATAAGTTTGTATTTCTAGATGTCTAACTCAGGGTTGTCAGCTGTGTTAGGTGACAAGATGCATAAAAGTCCTAGGATTAAAGGGACTAAAGGCATGATCTACTGCACAGTGAATTATGTTGCAGCCTTTTATTGATTTTAATGGGCTTTGCATTAGACTTTTTAAACAAAGTGTCCTTTTCTAATTTCAGCAAAAACAGTATCCCTGAATTTGTGGAAGGAAGGAGTAATCTGTTCTTTTAGATGGCAAAATTTTGGTATCTTGAAGCCAAATAATGTGTATTGACTATAGTACTTACATAAGAATAATCAGATTAGAATTCAGCCCTGAACATATTGATATTATTTACTTTGCTTTGGGAACTACTAATGCTAATAGGAAATGTTAATAATTACCATTTTGCTGCAGAGCATTAGCTTTACTATTAAATTAAAATGTCGTAAAAATTATTGTCAACTTAAAATAAATGAATGCATATGACAATCATTATGTCTTATCTACCTAAGAACAAATACTGTGTTAGATACCAAAGAGCGGCCATTACATCAATGTTAATTCCTAGAACCTGGATGTAGGCATGCACTCAACTCCACCAATAAAAAAGAGAAAAACCTGCTAAACAAAACAACATTTGTTAAGTAGCTTTAATGACCCACCTATAATTCCACTGAAAATAGAACTGTCACCATGAAGCTTGTCTTAACATATTTCAGGAATTTACAGAGTTCCTTTTAAAGTTCATTAAAAAATTGCACGGATATATATTGTGAAATAAAGTAAAATCAGGGTTAAATATACTTTGGTTATAAGAACTAAGTTTTTGTAATGGTGTCTTCCCTTTCACAGTCCAATTATTTAATTCTCTTTAAAAAATGCCTACCTAGAAGTTAAAACATGCTATTAGCTGGTAGTATGCATGAAAACTTCATAATAATTGGGCACATCTTGTCACTTTTTAATTACTTACATGGTGGCAACTGTAGATGTGAGTGGACTGTTACTAAGAGATAAAAGGGCTATGACCGCAGCTCTTTCAAGCTGAGTATCCAAATGGGTTCAAGACCAAAGGAGAAAATGAAAGCAGACTTTTGTGGATGGTGTCTACAAGGAAAGGGATGCTTTTAAGGAAAGTACTGTTGTTGTTTTTTTCCCCTCCCCCCTGAGGAATAGATCTTATAGGGGTTCGAGGTTGGCACGGGGCAGGGGGAGCGGGGGAAGAAAACTCTATGCTGATGCTCTAGAAAAGGACATATTGTTCCAGATTCTGAATGAACAGGCAACAACATAGAAGGCTGCACTTCAGCTAGAAATTAGTAACAGGCATGTTAAAAATATCTACTGTGTAGAAAGCGCAATCTATTGAAAACTTCATAAATGCCCGATGAACACCATCTAATGTATATGTTTGTGTGTGTGTGTGTATGTATGCAYTTATATGCATAAAGAAATACATTTTAATTGGTCATTTTCCTTGGGATACAGGACATTCAAAAGTTGTGCAAAATTTCAGTTGCAATTTGCACACTAATGAATAGAAACATTCATGCATCATACATAATTTAATACACTAAAGCATGAAGCATCTGTTCAATGCACTTAGAATTCTCCTGTCCTCCACATGCATATTTCTCACTTGTTAGAACTGAAGAACACTGAGATAAATTGATATTTCTTTAAGAAAATGAACAGGTGCTGGAGTTTATTATACTCTTTATCAATTTTAGAAGAGCATAATGAGTTTGTCTTAAGGGCTATATTTTTTATAAAATGCAAAAATTCCTTGCCATTTATTCTGTCCTCTGCATGATATGTGGTATATAACTGCCACAGCATTCTATAAATAAAACATGTCCATAAATACTTCATAAACAAACAAGATAGCTCTGCATAAGCTTGTGAATACAATAAGAGTTTGTTATAAAAAAACCCCTCCTTGTCATATTTTATTTTATTTTATTTTATTTCAATTTATTTTTGTTTGGTTGTACAGGATACTCTGCTTGGCTATTTGGTTTCTTTAGAAATGAAAACATGAGATATAAGAAATGTGGCTGAAGAAGAGATGATATGATAGAGAAAATGATGCCCAGTGCCTAATTCCATGCTCTCCTTCCACTTTTATAGTCATTTATGCCTGCATATATTATATGGAGAATATCAGGTGCTAATATTCTTCAGTTCTACAGTAAATGGCATCTCCTTTGGCTGTGAGTACGTTTCAAAACCTTCAGAACTGAGAAAGCATCCTGTCCCTTCATCTGAAGGAGTAACTAATCCTACTGACTGACAAAGGAATTGTTTATCTCATTGTTATCTAGTTAATGGCAAAATGACACAATTTTCAGATGCATAACAATTCCAATAGGTGAATGAAAACTAAAAAAAAAAGGAATTATGTATTTTCCTCTGTCAGCCTTCTATGTATCACCAGGAATGCAGAAAGTAAATGGAACAGGTTACCAGTACTTTACATAAAGATTCTCCTAGGACACACCTATCGTGCCGAAACTGTATTAGGAACCTGTTGCTAAACACCAAAACACAATCATATTGACATAATTAAAATTCATTAATACAAATCACAAGACAACTTTGTGTTTTCTTCCTGTGCACATATTTGGATAGAGTCTTTTATTAAATAGTCATTAAATAGTCATGTGACACAATGCATAGTATTTGGCAAGGAAGACATTATCATAAAAGCCACTTATGACTTTTGAAATGAATATAACCAGGGTGAACTTTAACATCTGCTACATGATTTTTTTAAGTTTGTTATATCATTTGCTTTAAAAATGTATAAACCTCTGTGTGGGTGGCAGACTGAATACTTAAGAAGCATGACTGAACAGGAAGAATGTCAAACAGAGTTCATCATTACAATAACGTTAAAGTTTTGTATATTCAGTGGCTTTATATTACTTCAATGCCATCCTACCATCAATGTTTATAAATTGTACATATATTAATATGCTTCTATCTTTGTAYACTATTTTCATTAATACTACTTGGCACTATGCAGTACCAACATTCTAAATAGATTAAAATTTGTTTAACTTAGAACTGTGAAAATAATTGTTAATTGGGTGTCATAATTAAAAAGTGTTTACTTTGGCCTCACAGGGATCTGTTCTGGTCTAAATTTGATTCATTCTTTATCATGAATTGGGATAAATTATAAAATATTGATAAAATTTGTACTTGTCACAAAGATTTGTGACATGCAAAATATGAACAGGTCAATCAATAAAGGCTAATGGAACAGTCAGCACCATTCAATAAGCCAAACTCATTGAAAACAAGCTGAAATGCTGTTAGGATTAAGGAATGAAAATAACATGAGATGGAAAGCTGCATCAAGGAGACCTGTGACTGAAGAAAAGTTGGATCATGGCATGAGTTCCTATCACAATACTGTGATGAAAAGACTTTTGAGATACTTTAAAATCTGAATACAAAAATAATAAATAAAAACAAGGAATTAGTAACACCAGTGTTAATATTAACACTAGTGAAACCATTACTGGAATAGTACATTGTGTTCCAGCATTCAAAGAGAATATGGAAAACTGGGAAGTGTAGGGAAAAGGAACTATCCAAATACATGAATTTTTGGGAAGCTTTTCTTATTTTGAGATATTTGATCTATTTAATTCATCAGAAAGGAAGTTACACACATCTGATCACATTCCCTTCATATTATGGTGGTCTGTAAGTGCAATAGATAAAAATGCTACAGTTTAGTAACTATAACTGGTCAGATTTAACAAATGAAGTACACAGTTTTTAGCACACATAATTAGCTGCTGGAACAACTCTTGTGTGATGAACTTGTCATTACTTGTAATCTTTAAATCTAACTGTATGTCTTTTTWAAAATATAGTGTTGGAAGTCTTTGGAGTCAAAACTTAAGTCTCAGAATTACCACAGAAATCACTACATGAAACTTCATGGCTCACAAAGTGCTACTGATGTTCTGGCCTTTAGAATGATGAAAACCTCTAGCCAATTTTTGGATCCTTTACTGTGCCCTTATTATTTATTATTTGTACTGCTGCAGAAGATATCAATACTACCTAAATTTGCATATGCATGAAGAAATAATCCTCAGTTGTCTGAAAAGGAATGGTGGAAGCAACAGGAAGGAAAGAAAACAGCGATTAAGCTAATTGTTTATATTCACATACTTGTACAATGTAGAGATCCCTTCAGCCAGCTCTAAGTAACTTACCTCACTTCTCTAGCTATAATTAGTAAATTGCAGTTGAGACCACTTTGACACACTGCACTTACTGTGTAGTATAAACATAAAAGTCCAGATTAATAAAAAAAAATTCATATAAATGGAAGATATTTCTTTAATTATCCTTATAAAATAAGTGAACTGGGAATGGTAAACAGTACTTTGGTTGTTTGCCAAATATTGTAGTCACTGCATCACTGTCCTTTCCAAAGCATAAACATGAATATTTCAAATTCATCCCTTATTTCCCTACTCCTATTCCTCAGATGTGTGTATTGCTGATGTATTCAAAAATATGTCAAAATGAAGATACTGACATCAACCAACATATTAGTCGTGTTACCATTTGACAGACTGTCGCGGTCCGCGGGAGTGACGGGAATGAATCATACGCATTCACAGAATGCAGGTTCAATTCCATCTTTATTCAGCAATTTGCCTATTTTATAAGTACARGTATTCGGCGCTCTGGCCCTTGATTTGTGGTTCATACAGATTATGTCACAGGTAGCCAATCATTGCACCGATCACGCACGCAGCGGTCATGCCTTGTACCTTGCTGCTTGTTTAGCAAAGCTGTCTAGCCCTTAACCTTGGTTCCCACTGGCTTCTGCTAGTTTATCTGTACTTTCTCAGGATGTATCATTCCCAGCTGCACCAGTGTCCTTGGTAAACTACTTCAAAGCACATAGCAGCAGCTACAGTCTGAGGCCTAAGGCTTCAGCAAATTTAGCTACTTATGCTAAGCAAGTTGTGCTAAGCAACTAATCCTAAACAGTGTAGTTCCATACTTTATATTTCATATAGATTATTGTTCTGAAGTACCGCAAGGGCCCCAACAACAGACAAGTTTAGGTCTAAATACAGATAGTCTAGATATTAACATCTCTACATTCTCTAAAATTCTGTAAAAACATGAGCCAATTGTACAAATTCCATTTCTGAATGAGCAGAAACCAGAAAGATAATACTGAGCAAACCTTAAGAGCTTCTAATGTGAAATATTGCCTATGGAAAATCTGAATTTTGACAAAAAGGCAAATGGTCAGAGTGGCCAAGGAACACTAGGAAGGAAGAGGAGGAATAGGCTGATGGGTTAGCAAGAGGTCCTCAGCTTTACTTTGTAGGGGAGAGAAGGAGAGGGATGGTCCCAGATTGTTTATTCTATTTAAAAAATACCTCCTTTAACTAAAACCACAATAATTAAAAGATGCAAATTTTAATTTGCTTACCAATAAATAACATAAAATGTGAAATTAACAAGTAAAAATTTTCAATTTTCTTATAACACAATATTTAATGTTATTTTCTTATTTTACACCTTATTAAAAATTCTGTGCTGGGTTTAATCTAGTAAATATGATTTTGACTTGCTAATAAAAGCTTTTTACTGACCTAGCAGTACCGACGTTCAGGACTTGTTTTGGCCTAAGCTGATTTTACTTTATTTCAGCTATGATAAAAATTGTTTAGCAGTCAGGTAACAATTGAACAAATTTGTTTTAGCTCTCTCTAATCGTGTGGCATAACATTTACTGTTAAGTAATAGATAGTAATAACAAGCAGATATTCTATGAAAGTGGACTATCTATGACCCTAGATAAAAATGTAGCACAGCAGAGTACAGGCACAGGATGATACCAGAGGCCTCAGACTCTGAACAACTGTCACAGTGGTTAATTGTCACTGAAGGTGCGCAACCTTGGGAGTCACGTAAAAATTGTTTCAGAGATAACATAGAGAACAGAAAAACAAGTAGAATGTAGAAACAGGAACCGATGAAGAAAGAGTGGATAAGCAGACTGTGTTAGAAACCAGGTAAGAACAACCCCATGCAGACCCAATGCTAAGAAGGAAACCCCCACTACCAACAAACATCATACCAATGCCATACTGCCTGGCAAAGAACTCGGGACTCTGATAACTCACTATAAATCTCACCCCCATCCCATTCTTCTTTGGGAAGACTGGTTGCATTGACTACAGGACCCAGAGGGACATGGGAAGGTGAGCCTAACATGAGAGAAAAGGGGTACATACGGAAGTTTTTATGTAACAATTTTAACTGTATTATTAATGAAGTTTTTCTGTAATAATCAGATAATTTGGACTGTGAGTGTTAGCACTGTTGTAATTAGGCTAAAAGTTAAATTAAAACTGTTTGTTGTATTTTGATTAGACTATTACAACTTTAACTAGACTAACAATCTATTCTTCATATATGAGTTCCGTTTTACTCCCAACAAGATTTTGTGTGTAACAAGAAAGTTGAAACCTTGACAAATTTAGGAAGAAAGGTAAAAGAAGAAAATAATATGGCTGCAGAATCTTGCTCTGATGCACCAAAGACTCCTAGAAAGACTACTTGAAAGTCTGTCTGTAGTCTGATGTCACTGACCAGATCTGATTGACAGATCACTGTCAATCAGCACTGATTCCTTGATGTTCATGCTGACTTTGCAATAACAATGCCAAGCAGAATTAGTCCTTGATGGTGGAAAATGTCCACTGACAACAGAGAAGCCACTAATTCAGTCTGTGATGTCCACTGAAGATTAACCTTGCAATATATTTTCTTCCAGCTAATAAAATAGAATAAACTGATTTTGTATCTCTTTACTGCATCTTGAGCCACCTAATAATCTGTCTTACCATATTCATGCCTCACCATGTATTTTGTTTGCCTGTCCATAGGATTCAAGATACAAAACAGATATATATTGCAGGGTCAGGTCCAGCTAATGACCAAAGTCATCTAAGAAAATTTAGTGACTCCACACCAAAAGATAATTGTGCTTTGGTAGTAAACAAGATTCACAAGGGTCACAAGGGTGACCACTGAATTAGAAGTCTACTGTTGATGCCTATTTCTATCATTCTAACCTACCCTCAACACAGTCTTGATTTGTCCTTACAACTTTTGAGAGGTCTTCTTTCCATGCTGGCTGTGTCAACATAATTATACAAATATTTAAGATACAGATCTCTCCTTGTCCTACATAGTTACATTATACAATTGAAATAATTAATCCTTCAGGGGTTTTTATACTACAAACTTGACCCTGTATGTGCTTGTTTCTGTGCATCAAGACAACTGCCACTGTTGCAGAAAAAACTTTGGCATTACCAGAAAAGACCTTAGTCATAAATCTAAACTAATGTCGTTATGTGATACTTAAATGTTTCTACATCAATGCCAAGTTCTCATTCTCTTTTCAATGCTGTGAACTGTGTATTAAGTAACTAGATAATGCTCTAGTCTAGTCAAAGGGTACTGAATGTAGAAAACCTGTTACCATTTGTTTACTTTCTCATTAAATTATGTTATTTGCACTGTAATAACTATAATGATATTTTCTAGCTTAGTATTCCTTCTTAAATTACATAAATCTAAACAAAAGTGGAACTAGTGACTTGCATGCCTTACTTCCTTGGAGAGTTGTTTCTTCGGATCCTGAAATTCACTGATCAAGTACCAAATTTATTTATATAAAATTCCTAATATGTGTTCTGAGTCACTATCCTCCAAGGTGCATGCTGTCGTCCCTTCATCAGCACATTAGATCTGAGTAAGAATGAAGAAGCTTTCACAGAATCACAGAATCACAGAATGGCTGAGGTTGGAAGGGACCTCTGGAGATCATCTAGTCCAACCCCCCTGCTCAAGCAGGGTCACCTACAGCACATTGCACAGGATYGCRTCCAGGCGBGTTTTGAATATCTCCAGAGAAGGAGACTCCACMACCTCTCTGGGCAACCTGTTCCAGTGCTCTGTCACCCTCACAGTGAAAAAGTTTTTCCTCATGTTCAGATGGAAGYGTCTGTGTTTCAGTTTGTGCCCGTTGCYTCKTGTCCTGTCGCTGGGCACCACTGAAAAGAGTCTGGGCCCATCCTCTTGACACCCTCCCTTCAGATACTTGTACACATTGATAAGATCTCCTCTCAGCCTTCTCTTCTCCAGGCTAAACAGGCCTCCCAGCTCTACCAGCCTTTCTTCATAGGGGAGATGCTCCAGTCCCCTATCATCTTTGTAGCCCTTTGCTGGACTTGCTCCAGTAGTGCCACATCCCTCTTTCATACAGTAAGAGATGGTTGTGACAGGCACTACCCATGTGTTTCATTTTTAAACAGCATCATTTTAATTTTATATTCTCTACTAATATTTGAGTGCAATGACCTGCATTCTACAGATGACCTCACCCTGTATGATCTTGTAATTTATATATTAATAAACTGTTAATAAAGATATGCCCAATGATAGCCTTGCTCACTATTAGAAAAAGCAATAATAGAAGAAATACATATAAAAGGTGGGTTTTTTGATTTCTGTAAGCAAATATTCCTCAAAACAGAAACCAGCACCAACTTCTAAGTCAATGTAAAGACTGGAATTAATATAAAATACCAGTAAGAGCAAGAATGGATGCTGAAAGAAGTGCTAAACCAGTAAAACATTCTTGAACACACAGTAGGAAATTATGCTTTTAGCGAGAAATACGTATCCTAGTGACTGGGTTGAACTGACTGGATTATAATAGCTCTTTTGAGTAAAAGTTAAAATAGAGAAGCCTATCTCATTTCATTGGTTGTTTAGATAGCACTGTAATCTAAACACTATTTGATTAGTTTTTAATACTGCAGTCATTACAGTGCTATGTAAACTTATCTGAGGATATTTAGTAATGGGTTTCCCCATGTTGCCCCTCACTGCTTATCTCCAGCCTGCAGAGATGTGCAGCTTCTGCTCAGCTCCACAGACCTTGCTTATCACACATACTATTATCTGATTATAACTGGGTCCCTGAAAGTTGCAGAAGGGAAGTTTAGTCCTGTATCTATAGCCCTGATTTTAGAAAAGGTCTTTGCCTTATGAAGAAGCAATAGTACATGACGCTTAGCTTGTGGCCAGCATCGTATTTTGTGGTAGCCATACCAGGAAGTTTTGCCCCTCTGTATATCCAGGTATGAACTATGCTCTAGACCTACACAAATACTGCAAATATATAGGAAACTCCACTTGATGTATATTTGGCCTGGAAATCAAAAGCAATGAGATGTGAATATTGGACATATCATTCTGCTGTAGTCTATAAACTACAAAACCTGAAATGCATTAACCAGCCTAAATCCGAAGAACATCTTTCATCAAATACATTGACTGGTCAGTCATTTCTTTGTTAGCATGTCTGAGTACTTTTTCTTCTGTAATAAACATCCTGTCCCATTTATTATACTGAAACAACATTACGTTTACTCTTCTTTTATAGTATGATGAAAACAAAAATGCTGGAGATAAGTCACAGCAAACCCATGTTTACACAGAAATGTGTATTCACTATCCTGTCTGGACTCAGTCAGGAGCCAGTAATATGACCTGCATACAATTAGCATGTTAAGACATTTGTATGCTTTTAACATACAAATTCATACAGAATGCAGTATTTGGTGAAAGATACATTTGTCACTTATGAATGCCAAACAGCTATCAAAGGAAGAAGAGAGAGGCTTAACAGTTCTTGAAATAAAGAGTCATTTAATAATCAGATAAGTACAGAAGACAGCTTCTAGTATAAAAAAGAAACATTTTCATGTTTCCATGAAAGAAGGAAAATTTATTCTAAGAAGGTGGCCATTTTTGTAATTTAACGGAAAACATAATGTGAAAAAATCTCTCATGAGAGAATGAACCAATCTACACCTACCACTAGAAAACCTCAAAGGCATACTGATTAAAGACTGAGTTACTTTATTGAGATGAAGAAAAGGCACATTTGCACTTGTTTTCAAAAGGCATGAAATCTTTACTACCATCTTGTTAACAGGGAAACAGCAAATCAGCTGAAAAAGGGAGAAGCAGACCACTCTGTAGCCACTGTGTAAAATTAGAGGTAGCTCTTTCTTCATTTTTTCGCATATTTCCTTTATGAGATTTTATAACTATATCATTATTTGGGATGCTATAAAAACTGCTTGTAGCTCAACATGCAGTTAAATGAAGTGTGATTTAAAGTGATTGTATACAACAAGGCATTTTTATACCAGGGTGTGGCAAATATAGAAACCAGGGCCTCAAGAAACCTTAAGCAGTGACCCACCTCCCCAGCACATCTTCCATTGTGTCAAAGGATAACAGGATTACTATTAGAGGTAAAGAGCTGGTACTACAGGAGAAAAATTAGACAGTATCTTCCACTGGCAATGTTGAGGGCTCTCTAGAAGGCAGAAAAATATTGGCCCTTCAACCTTGAAGGTCAAAGGAACAGAGTTACAGAGGCACAGATGATAGGACTGAACAAATGTTGTTCTGATAAGGTAAACCAAGTTTCATCAGTCATGATGAAAAAGTACAAGTTGCAATGGTTAAAAGCACAAGATCATCCTCAGAAGATCACTACCAGCTGAACCCCTAGGAGGAACCTTTAAACTAGCTAAATAGAACATAGCACTAAATTTAATTGGTGTCAGCATCAGAGACTGCTAATCAGCTTTTTCTGTCACTATATTTTATGTAAGTGAAAACAAGACATAATTAAAATACTCAATCCACCCAAATACACATGTAGTTGAACTAGAAGCTGGTTGTTTCAGTAAGTTTCAGTAAGTAAGTTTCATAGTATTTTGTATTAAAAGCATGGTTTCTTCATATTAAAAAAAAAATGCAAATTTTAGACTAAGGAATTATTCTGTAAATATGTCTAGGTGTAGCTACTCCCTCATGGCAAAGTCAAGAAATCTAGTTTATCTATGTCCTTCAGAGATAACATTGTCATCTGCTTAGTAGTGTGGTCTAAAATAAAAAAGAAGTCTGTCAGAACAGCTCAGAGTTTCTTGCAGCTTGATTGAAAATACATATTCTACCTTATTTGCTTTCAGCTTTTTTGGCTTGGCCATTAATTTAGTAAAGGATCTAATCTGCATGTGACTGAGGTAGTTGCTAACTTTACTTCACACAATACAAGCCTAATGTGATTTTACTGTTGATACTAATCTGCTTATGCTAATGCAAATTGGTCCTGTAACAATGCAACCTAAAATGTTAATCTTGCAAACACTTACACAGATGCCTAACTTAATATATAAGAGCAATTCTATGATTTAAGTTATGCCTCTTACATCTTTGATTTTAGGCATGTAAATATTAGTATGATCTTGGCCTAAAACCACTTTTTTTTAGTTTGCTGACAAAATGAGTAAATGTGAATACTCCTATAGTGTACACATTCAACTATTTAAAAAGAAAAATCAAGTTATTTTCTTGTCCTTAAAGCATGAGTGAATTTGATTTTCTGATTATCTTGGTATTTTAATAATCTTGTAACCATTGCTTTTGCTTCAAGAGATATTAATGAATTTTCCTTCACAGTATACCTGTAAAGTAGACAGGCTGTATTCTTTTATAACATTTTCTCTACATCATGAGTGGGCAGCTGAGACCACAAGGTATCCACACCTCTGAAATACCACTTTGTACCCTGGTCTGAGGGTTGTGCTTTTGGTTCAGGGTAAGAAAATGACACATTTTGATAAAAAGGAAGCCATTTTATTTTCAACTTTTAATATTTAAAGTACCTGATTCAGCCTCATCTTTCTTCTTTTTTACAGGTGATCCTTCTTAATATTCCAGCAATGGATGGGAGAAGAGCCACCCTTGCTTGAGAGATGAAATGATAATAATGAAAACCTTATTGTTTTAAAAAAAACCCAAAACTTGAACCTGTTCTACTGGAAAGGAGTAGCAGAACTAGCCCAACAGTTGTAAAAGCAAGCAGACTGAACCATTTTGAGATCCCTAGATCGGCTACTTTGTTTTGCTCACATGGTAAAAAGCACTTCAGCCCAAACATGTCATCTTCTTCTAGGACAGTATGAACTTCTAAAGCAGTGACAACAGATCCTCTTGGCCTAGGAGAAGCTTGGGATTTCTCAAAAAGACAGTAGCCGTCTCTCAAATACTATAAAGGTGAAGACTAAAAACTACACTAGACTAGACTAGAATACAAGTAGAACAGAGCAGGATTCAGTGCACTTTGCACTTTAGTGACCCCAAGTTAATAAGAGAACTTGCTGGGTTTACATCTAAAAAGCCTAAAGCCTACTCATTCATGTATTAAGCCCAAATCTAGGATTCAAAATACTCTGGAATTGAAGATCACTACAGGTGAATTACAGACCACTTTCCTCAAATTCTTTGGTTTTGGAGAGTATAGAACTTAGAGCAAAATAAATAAATACATAAATGGAAGTGGGTCCTTTCTGCTTTTGTATTGGGCAAAAGACAGAGGGTGTTTATATTTTGTGAAAAAGTTAACTAATATGAATTCTGCTAAAACGATTAGTTCTTACTGTAATTACTTGCTGAAAGTATTAGTTCATTTTTTAAAAGAATACAATGCTTGATCTGTCTTGCCAAGTTTTCATTATATATTCTTCAGAGGAATACTGAAATAATGTATACAATCTTAAAAATAGCCACAGAGGAATGCAAACATAAGCGTAATATTCTGGAATACTGCAGACAGGAATAAAGAAGGGCATATCTCATGAAAATTTTCCAAAAGACCTGAAATTGTATTGCCAAACGTGTTTTAGAATGGAGGTTCAATTAGTCAGTATCACCCTGGTATTGAAACACCCAGAAAAATATTGCTTTCAGGTTTGTATGTGTGGTCTCAGCAGAGCCATATGGAGATGATCACCTCCCTGCTCTGTTATACTACCATTTTGCTTTGCAAGCTGGTGTTTAATTTGCTGCCCACACACCACTCATTTGGGTGTCAACACCAAATCTGTTTGTGCCAACTGCGTGTTTCAGTTTATTATTCCTTAGAGGTATTCGCTTACATTTTCTATAGCTAGATCTCAGCAGTGAACCAATTTGTGTTACAAAGATAACACAATCAAAATTGCAAATCACAAAAGAACAAAGGAAAAATGGCTGAAACGTATCTTCATTACAAAAATCTATCCTGAATAATTACACAGACAGAAAATTTTCCTTTGATGGATTCATCGTGAATTTCATTTTGTAGGTCTCTATGTTTCTTTCAAATCATCTGAGACAATAGCAATGTATATATTTATTGTTTTTTTAACAATAGATGTTAGATTTATAACTCTGTTTTCATGGAACCCAACGCATATTAATTATAATAGATTTTTTGTTATACAGCTGCTAAAACACAGATCATGATATACAAATCTTCGTCAAGATTTATGATTATTTGGCATAGCATTCTCTAATTGGGGTTTAGGAAGATTGTTGTCCTCAGAATTGTCAGTACAATATGCCAATGCATACTGAAAAGATACTGTTCATGCTACAATGTTGACAATCAATTCAGGTAATGCCCTTGACAATAATCTGTCATCTGTTTCAGTAATCTGTACAACAGCATCTGATC
Source organism: Apteryx rowi (assembly GCF_003343035.1). NCBI lineage: Eukaryota > Metazoa > Chordata > Aves > Apterygiformes > Apterygidae > Apteryx > Apteryx rowi. The sequence goes on along the minus strand of NW_020447282.1, from coordinate 72,421 downwards.
TTTATGTAAATACAAGTTACATTCTGTCAGGTTTATTTTTTAGTACTAAAACACTAGTTTCACATGTTACAGTGTAACTGTATATCATGAGAGAAAAATGAAAGAAAAAATCTAATTACTATATTGTCATAAGCAAAAGTTAGTTTTCATTTTTTAATTCTTATTACTTTTTAAACTATACATTTGCTATCTATATTAACTGAAACATGACATCACTAATAACACTGATTTTATTAAATTACATTATGGAGTGATACAAAATAATAATGCCACTTTATTACTCAGAGGTCCTAAGTCTGAACACAATAATTTAATTTATCAGTTGATTACATATGAAGAGAAAAGCTCCATTAAATACTRTGAGGAATTCTGGACTAGATCTCAGCTGCTATATAATAACATAGTTCCAGTAACATTAAAGGAGCTACAGTGACATACATTATTTAAAGATGTGGTTTATTACACACACAACTAAAACCTTATCCTCGATATTAAATGGAGCTAAAATTTACTTTGAGTATTTCTTCATGATGTTAAAGATACAGGCTATAAGTGAGAAGAGAAAGTAGGAGGCATGAAAAACAATGAGAAAAGCACAGCAAAAGGGAAGCGGGGGAAAAGAGAAAGAAAAAGAGGAAAAAGAAACGGGAAATAAATAAAACTTAATATATTGGATCAGGTTTTCTCTGTTTTAAGATCAGATATTTCCAGAAGTATAGATACTTCTACCAGTAGTCTTCTTCAGAGGTAATTAAGTACAGCTCTTGATTCTGAAGCTTGTAACTGAAATGAAGTTTTTTTGGTAATTAATGGAAAACTCACAGACAGAGGATTTCCTTCCAGGCATTACTGTCATACTAACGGTGCAATACTAGCCAAATGCCATTTGATTAGATGCTCTTCATACAGTGTTATCTATGATGCCAATGGAATGTCTATGCTCTGTGGCCACAGCCCTATCATACCTACATATCCACCTCATGCTGTCTCAGATAAAAACAGAAGGGCGTTATCTGCCTAGCTTCTGCTCCTGCAGAAAGGAGATAGAGGAAAAAGCACTTTCCCCCTCCTCTACTGCCCTCAAGTGTGCTCCTTTTTCTGTCACAATCTTAGAGGAGGGAAAAACTACCGCACATGCGGAGGTAGCAAGGATTTGTGAAACCTGGGAGGGCAGCAGTAAACAAGAGGTTCTCCTGGTGGCACCAGAAGACTTGCGTGCTAGGGCAGAGCAGCGCCATGGTCCCCAGCACCAGTTTCCACAGCTTCACACAGCTGCCCTACTCCATTGCCCAAATGCTTTATGATCTCACAGTTCGTAGTAGTAGTAGCATAACATTTTGATATCAATAACATGAAAGACTTTCCCATCTCTAGAAGGGAACTGTGATGGAGGAGGGGAAACTGACTGCTGTCTCCAGGAGATGGTGAGCAGCAGCCCTTGTAGTCTTTGAGGCTATGTCTAGGCTGTGCTAAATGTTAACTCGTAAATTCCTGGTCTGGGTGCACGTGCTACTCCATTTCAGTGTGAAATCAAGGATGAGCTTCCTTCTGCATCCTGGTCACCCTAGAAAATAAAAGCAGACACATGGTGCCAGCAGGCTTTACCAACGCCTGATCAGAAAGATCTGGTGGCAGAACCAGGGCATACAAAAATTCGCCTGGCAAGCCAATGTAAATGAAGCTAAAGAGTCCACTAATTCCTATTAGAAAACTGTGCTGTAGTGCCTTAGTGCTCTGCCATTTCAAATGATTGAAAGAGAAGACTGTAGGAGAGGTGGCACGCAAAGTGGATCTCAATTAACTGGAAGGAAAACATGTAAATAGGGAAGAACAAAACACTAAAGGGAAAAATTAAAAAGAATTTTAAAATAAAACATACCAAGAAGAAAAAAGAGAAGAAAATGTTATGAAATAAAGATGTAGAGAAAGGAAGGGAACAGAAAAATGGAGACTAGCAAGCAGGAATTATAATGAAACTATGCACTAATTGTATGTAATAAATAACTACAATATAGGCACATGGYACAGTAAAGATCTCAGGAAAAATTTACAGTAATTTTAAAACAGTGATTGCTTTTGGCTTGAGAGCAACATCATTAAAAAGACGCTTTTTTAGCATGAAGTCTGTGAAGCTCTTATTGCATTTCTTAACAAGCTATACAGTTTTCCTAAGCCAGCTAGGGAAAACAAAATTGAAGTTGTAAGTATGATTATGAGACAAAGCACAGCATTTTGTCTAATATTACCCATTGTAAACATTTAGAAATACCATCAACTGGGCAAAAAGAGCAAAGATAGAATGATAGCCTTTAGCTCCCAGTCTAACATATAGAGGTGCTATTACTACTTATATATGTGCTATTGCAGATATTGCTATTATAGATATGCTATAACTATTAAATATGCTAAAAAATTACTGCACTAAAATTTTGAGAATTCACAAGATGCAGCTGATAAAGTTTATCCAATTTAATTGAAAATGCTTATTTTATTGATTCTCCATTGACTCAGATACTGATCACTATATCTGAAACTTATATTAATGCAGAAATATAATGCCCTCTTTTATGCATTAAGAGAAAGAAATAAATTCTGTTATGTAGGATACCTTAGTATCATGTATCAGCAAAGCTATATTAAAACCGATAAGGTTAGACTGAGTTTTAAAAAACACAGGTTAGCCTACTACTGATCCACTAGGCTTATGATTTCCATTTCTAGGCCTCAGTTTCCCATCTACAAAGCAGTATGTCTTTCTTTTCTACTAAAATATAGCACCCATGTAAAATTCCATTATTTTTTATTAAACAAGAAGAAACTATTTCTGAAAGTCCTTATCTTATTTTGTTAGCTAAGTAGCATAGTAATGCTAACATTTCAGACAGTATATTCATTTTTTCAAATTGTTTCCAGAGGAATATTTGCTCCTTTTTCTTTGAGTATCTCCTATGTTTTTTAGGCATTAAGACTGTCTAGTTAAAACATCGATTGGAGCTCTTTGGAAGTGTTTCTGCAGAACAAAAGAACAGGAGTTATTACTACTGCTGTATATTGAATATACTTAGGTCAGCAGGATACCAAGTATTTACTCCTGCTATCCAAGTGTAGACCTTTACAAAGCTGCGTTAGCAGAGCTAGAAATTCTGAGGTGGCATCCCACCATTCTTACTGAATATTACTGACATTTTCCCCATTATAAAATGAAYGCAACATCAGTACAAGAATAAATAGCTCTTTGAAGACAAAGTGTGAATGGAATACACTGAAGATTTTTTACGATTATTATTATTATTACTAGCATAGTGACCTTGGTCTAAAAACAGAGCAGTAAAGCAGCTGATGTAATCAAAAAAAGCATTAGAGAACACCACCACCACCAAACAATTATAGCACTTTTCAACAAATTAGAGAACTTTTAAAAATAGATTACTATCTACCAGTTAGACTAATGAAAATAACAACCATTTGTAAAACGTTTGCTTAATAGGTTATTACATATTACAATCACATTTCTTATTTCTGGATGCTTTTTCAGTTATGTGGTTTGCACTTTTTATTTCTTCATGGTAGATTTAGAAGAGCAATGGCTTCTTTTTTCATTCTGAAAAGTTTCAAGTGAATATTTTGGTGCTCCTTTCATCAGTTTTATGAAGCCCAGTTTTATAAGTGTTTTACTCTCAGACTCTGGCAGCACAAGGATACCTTCCATATTCCGAAGTGTCCTGAAGCAGTGCTTAACTTTAAGCTTTTATCTAAGTCACACAGAAAAACAAATTGCTGAAGTGGAGTGTATGATTCAGGTATGTAAACAAACATATCCAGTGCCATCTGAGATGCCCTAAAAGACATTTACATGGCACTGACATAACTGACAAAGACCCTACAGGAGATATACACCATTCTGCACTCATAAATGGACATCAGCAGGCTATCCTAAGGCAATTCAAATGGCTGTAGACTCTTAGAGCAAAGGAATTGCACCCATTGTGTCAGTACCATCTTCAATGAAACTGCACTTATGGAGGAGAAGTTGTGYTCTCAGCGCTTACACGTATATAAATGGTGTGAAATGTAGAAACGTATGTGCCTGGAGGATAACTTATTTTTGTGGAATTTAGAAAGAGAGAGGCTAATGCTGCACAGCTGAAAAGTTTCAAAGGTTGGAAGATTTGGGATTAAAGGGAATTAACCACCAGTGGACAAAGGAAAAATAATCCCAAAAGCAGTTTTAAGGACTCAGTGAAAAGTGGCACAGAGAGGATGTTAAAATGACTCTAAACTGCTCATATTATCATCCTGATGGAATGAAAAAAATGAAACCCTAAATCCATCTCCTCAGGACAGACTGATACAGTAGTCATGATGAAAGAGTCCCAAACTTTATTTAGTACAGCTTCTTCAGAAACAAATTTGGCTGAGAATTTATGAGTACCAATGCCTGACAGCTGTTTCTTTTCTTCAAGTGCTGATGGGGAGGATGAAGCAAAGGCCTTTTGGCTTGAGGAGAATTGGACTGTAAGTAGCACTATGGCACTATTCTTCCTTAACTATGTAAAGTAAAATCAGCCAGTCAAGAACCAAAGTTGACCCATGAAGAAAAAAAAAATATAAATTTTTCCATGATAGTGGCAGCACATTTTTCAAATTAAACTCAAACTAGGCAAAAGAGAGGCGTTTGAAGAGGATTTTGCACAAACTGTATTTACATTCTTATGTATGCATAAACTTTAGAGTTCTGTGTGAATTAGGTTTTCTACTTTATTAATGAGTTCCTCTCAGAAATAGCAACCATTCACACATTTTGCATACAAATTCGTAATACATAACAATCTGTTATTTACTGATAATCATCAAAAATCCAATATAACACCATTTCACTTCATAATTTGATGTTATTTTATGTCAATGAGGTATAGCTAGTTATGCCACATATTGTCCTAAGCAAATGATAAAATACATATTGTTTGTTACTTTCTTCAATGGCCCTGTTTAAAGAAGAAGCAATCAAAATGAACTTCAGAACTTTCAAAGAAAATAGAAAAATAAATCTTAAATTTTTATTTGTATCATAATATCACCGGAGAAGCCAGAATTAATTCTGAGGTGCTTTACATTTCAAACTAACTTGGTAAATTTTTTATTGTTGATGCTGGCAAGGGATAAATTAGTTGAAAAAACCCTTCTGAAATGTTGTACTTAAAATTAATCTGCAATAGGATATAAAAAAAGACTTTTAAAAAGAGAAATCAGTGAATTCTCTTGTCATGGTTGTAAGGTTATACTCTTTCAGAATTGCTTTGCATGGTTTCAAACTGTTTTAAGGCATAGAGTGTTTGGAAATACATCAGTTCCCAAAGGAAGCACTGTTTTTGAAATGAAAGCATTTACAAAAGGTATATATAACCTTAAAAGGAATCAGTCATCAGGGTACCTATAGACAAATTCTCCTTATTATGCAGAACATAGTGAGACATAGCACATAATCAAAGTACATGGACCGCATTTGTAATATTTTGATACTTCCGCTGTCCCGGCCCCGGCTGCCATTTCATCCCCGCCGGGGCCCTCAGCCCCCGCCCGCCCCGCCGCAGCGGTGCCGGTGCCGGCTSCAGCCCCGCCACGGCCCGGCCCCGGCCCCGGCCCTGAGCCCTGAGGCCGGCCCCGCCGAGCCCGTCCCCGTCCCCGTCCCCGTCCCCGCGGCGGTGCCCGACGCCCGGGGCTGGGGCCGGGGCCGCCCCCGGCCGCGCTGCTCCCCGGCGGGGCGGTGAGACAG
>NW_020447282.1:7097-66640 GCF_003343035.1 Apteryx rowi | reverse complement strand
CCCGTCCCCGTCCCCGTCCCCGCGGCGGTGCCCGACGCCCGGGGCTGGGGCCGGGGCCGCCCCCGGCCGCGCTGCTCCCCGGCGGGGCGCTGGGACGGGCCCTGGCGGCGAGGCCCAGCCCGGCTCTGGCCCGCGGGAGCCCCGGCGGCGCTGGGCTGGGCCGAGTAGGGAGGCTGCTGGTGGAGCAGCGACCTGAGCACAGCGAGTCATCTTGCGTTGTAACCTCAGTGCGTGGCTTTGCAGCAACTTGTGTGAATTGAGCCTGTGTGCACATCAGCTGCTCTAACTGGTCTAAAATCAGAGACGTGAGGCCTAGAAACCACCCATGACTGTGCCTATTTCTTCCTTAAATGTGCTCCCATAGGAATCGGGAGGACCGCACTCTCTGCTTCTCTATGTAATATGTTTGCCATTCAGTAGCTACAACATGAATTTTAGCATGCAGTTAAACTTGTAAAATCAAGCAGCTGAAAACAAGGAAGTGCTAGAAATTGAAGCCATTTCTGTGACCCGAATTCACCTGCTTGCACATGCCCCAGCATGACATTGAASGCATGGTCACGCAGGGGATCCCTGCGACGGGCCCTGCTTACTGGGAAGGCTTCCCTACAGCGCTGCGGAGAAGAGGGAGGCTGATGCACAGAAACATCTGCTTCATGTCTTGCATAAAAAATATGCACTGAAAGCAAAATTACGTGCAAAGTGAGAAAAGTCTTATTATCAAGGTGAGTGAATACATGGAGATGTGTACTCTTTTCATATTCTGTTCTTTAAAAAGTTCTGTCTGACAATATTTGTCGTGCTGTTTGTCTTACAGAAGAAACCTGAAGCCGTATTTGCACAATTGCTGAATTCTTTCAACTGCAATTTAAGCTGATTGGACCTGTGCTTTGCATGTATACAGCTGTATTAAAATGCTGAGAACACTAAAAAATCAAGTTCAAGCTCTTGCAAGCTTTACATGCAAAACTAACAGACTTTTTTCTTAATTATGGTTTTCATCTCTGCTTCCAAATATTAAAAAAAGGAAAACTAGTGCCACCAAATCTTTCACGGCTATTGTGTAAACATATTAATGTAGATCAAGTGTTTTGATGTTATAATACTAAACTTAAAAAAGCACCACTAAAAATGATTTTTTGTACAAAGTGCAGGTTTGGACACTGCAAAGTAAGGCCCAGTTAAAAAGAGATTTTTAAAAGCTGACAAAAGATACAAAGAAATATTACTGTCTGAGGTGTGATCCTGTGGGGAAAACCAACATAACAGAGTTCAGTGTTAAAGGGCTGACACACAGGAGGAGAAAATTAAAATTGTGTTCTCAACTTTTCTTTTTTCAAACTTTACAGCTTAACTTTGCAATCTTAATTGTCTTATAATGTAGGAACAAGTAATTTTTATTAGTAAGTATGAAGAAAATAAATAATTTTTCAAAGGGGTCATTCAACTAAAATTATTATTTACTGAAATACTTTTTCATAATTTCTCAACCCAACCATCTGGCAACATTAAAAGAAAAGAAAAGTTGACTCCCCCTTACAAAGTACCAGTTTGAATTTCAAAATCATAGGAGTGCTTCATAATTGCTTGAAGCTTGAACATTATTTCACTTACCAGCAATCAGCTGTTTAAAAATAGTGTCCTTAAATCATAGATCTATATTTTTTTTCTGGACCATTTTCCCCTTAAAATTGACTTGACATTTAAAACATCAGCTTTTTCACAGTGTGCATCCCATCTGCAATTATGCTGCAGCCCACTCAGCCACTCAGCTCTGTCCTTGCTACAGCAATAAACCTGTTAAAAGAACATGTGTTTTATGGATAAAATGGATAGCAATCCAGCACACATGCGCACACACACACACACACAAAGAAAAGAAAAAAGATAAAACGTGGAGAGTAGTTAAATAACTGGACCTCCTTACAGATAACTGTTAAACTACACAGTGTGGTATATAGTAATTGGACAAGAAAGGCACATTACATAGTGGAGTCGTTCCCCTGCTTGAGTATTTACATGATCATCAGTAATCAACTTCTTTCTCACACAAAACTGTTAATTTAGTGGTAGTATTCACTTAATCTTATCTCATGTATTTCATTTGTAACATGGATGGAGCAGCAAGTTTATAACAGTGCTTGTGTCCTTTGTCATAACTGAGAGCTTGGATAAAACTTTATGTTAAGGAATGATAAAATGCCTGGATTTTCCTACTTGCAAATTTTATTTGGAGAGTAGCAGTTGCAAAAATACTGAATGGATGCTTCATAGATAGGCATGTTGAGCCTACCTGTTTACACACAAATTTTGTACTGGTTCAGTGTCTAGAGCTTCTCTAATTTACAGTGGCATACAGAGGGAAGCAGAGTGAATTAGCCTGCAGTGTCACTCGCAATACCTGGGCCAGCTAGTTTAAAGTTGGCTCAAATTTTTCTATTCTACTCAGGAGCCAGTTGTGTAACAGAGATGTAATCTCCACTTTGCTTGCTTGCTTGTGTATTGATTTGCAAATCTCATAATGCAGTTCATATACTCATATAAACCGATATGGAAAAAATGTGAAAATGTAATTCTAAGTGAATTTACATACAAACAGGTCTTTTCCTGAGGAACACAAATTGTGGAGCCTTGTTTAATTGATTCATTCTTTCTATTTGCATTAACCTGTATCTAAGAAGCTTTATTCTTTTACATTATTGAGCAATTCATAATATCTCTGTCTTTTGCACATACTCAGGTATCTAATAATACTGGCACAGTCGAGCTGAAGCCTTTACCTCAAAAAAGTACTATTTTGTATCTTTTTTCTTCAGCTAGCATATAGCAATTTTCATAAAACCTGTAGGAACTTAGGTAGAAATGTGTTTGGCATTCACCTACATGTTGAAAAGCTATAAGGTGTGGACTGACAGACAGATAAAAAGAGATACATAGGCAATGAGAAACTAGACTAAACTGAAAAGAAACCATACATAAATTTTGTTTGCTAGTCGATAGCTTCAAAATAAAGCTGGCTTTAAAAGTTACTAACCTTTTGAAGAAAACTCCCATTACATGCTTAAAATGTTGAAGAAAGAATATCCCTAGTGTTGCCAAATAAGCATGAATTTTCTTGCTGTAAGAAGTTGCTTGCCTAATTCAGAAGTTGGTGGCAGATAGACTAACTTCCTTCCAGATGTTATTCCTATACCATAAAATATCCCTAATGTAGTTTTCAACAGTTCTGTTTATCTCCCTGGGGAATAAAAGAACCTGCTGTTTTGAAATGTCAGATTTTATACTGTGTAACAGTGAGTTATTTTTATTTATCTTCCATTCTGTGTTTTTCTGAGGCATGTACAAAAGTAATCTTCAAAGAGCTATTTGTACTATTTGAAATTTTTTTTAGCATTTAAGCCTTAGTTTGAAGAACTATCTGGAGAGAGGAAAAAAAAAAAAGACATATAGCTTACTTCCTGAACATTATACTCAGACTACAAATACACCTAATTGATTTTTTCAACGTTTTTCTTCATCTTCTTGAAGACAAAAAAAGCCTGTCATTCCAAATGATCAGATTTTAAATGGTGCTGCATGTCATCACTCAATGATAAGCTCCCATTTGTTTTTTTTCTGAGAACAGAAGATGTATGGGTCACATTTAACTACTGCTTTCTTCCTATGTTATATATGTAAGAAATATCCAAGCTTTTCCCTGTCTAGTTGTCTGCAAAGATTTGTGGATACTGAAATGGACTGAGGCTAAGTCTCTCCTGTGTTCAGCTGCCCCCCAGTCCGGCAGCAGAGGTGGAGCTGCCAACAAGCCGGGAAGCAGCTACAGCTTCCTGAATGCCTGCTGCAAAGCCTGGTGCTACACAGAGCATCTGAGTGTCTACAGTAAATTATATGATTGACATAATGTCCTCTGGGAATCCCATGTGATCAAAAGTGACAGATACATTGTAGGTTTGTTCTAACTTCATGTCCGTGGGGAGTTGCTCTTTGGCAAGAAAATCCTCTGGTAGCTCAGGCCCAAACCAACCCTAACCATTTGTTTCCCCTGCTGAGCATGGGAGATGGGAAAATCAGACCTTTAAGGTGAAAAGACAAAAACAACTCAGATGGAAGAATACTTCCTGACCCAATTAAATAATTGAAAAATTATAATTCCTGAAATTCACATTTCCTTGAAAGTCTTGAAGCTATATTTCTATCAGAAAATCATTAAAGTAGGACTTGCTCCCAGATAAGATAACTGCTCTTTCTCTCTTAAGTAGAACTTTTACCTGCTTGTGCAGCTGACTCCTGCAAATCTCTATAGCATACATTTAGTTCGAGGAAATAAAGCTACTGAAAATAAAAAGAATTCCTCACAGAAGTGCTCACAGATGTACCTAAGAATCCATAAAGGGGTTTGTAGCATGAAATTCTTGTCTTTGGCGAGATGTCAAGATAACACATCACTACTTATCTCTGATTTATCGCTGACTCTATTGGAAATCTGAATTAGCAGCATGAATATGATCCATGAATAAGTAGATGTCTTCATTCATTTATAGGCATGTATTTAGATACTCATTGCAGAACAGGGTTAGAAACACTGGTCTTGTACTTGCATCCGTATAGTTGTTTTGGGGAAAAAAAAAAAACAAATTAATCTCAGGAATTATTGTTAAARTGTTAAAAGTAACAAAAGGTGGGAAAATATAGATTTTTAGTAACAATTATTGGGGACCATATACTCTCTCATAGACTTTGATGTAAACATTACTATAAACTAGGATCTAATACTACCCCATCATATTTAACCTTCTTATGCATATGTATTTTTACCGCTTAACTTTACAGCCTCTTAAATATGCACATGGTAAAAAGCAGACCCTTATTATACTAAGTTATACTAAGTGTTTTTTCTTTTTACTTTATAAACAATGTAATTAGAAAGGGACCTTACTTAAAGATTTTAGGTCAAATATAGAATTACAGCCGTATCCTGCATGTTTGAATTTCACGGAACACATTATCACTTACTTCAGAAGAGACAAGCAGCTAAACTGTGTTTTGCATTACTAAATTATTAAACTGTTCCTGCGTATCTCTTCTAGATATTGGTAGTAATGGTTACCTAGCTTTTCTAGGTTGACATTATTTTCCCTCATGAATTATGACTGACTTCTCCTTTGACTCTCAAACTTTCTTATTCTTATGCATTTTCTAGCTCCATAATTTTCAAAAATTCTCCCCTCATTTGCTATTTTAATCTATTCTATTCCCCACTGTGTAACTGTACCTCTCTGCTCCCATGCTATGCTGTCCTCAGGCTAACATGAATAGCATTATGTACCTCTCTGAGATTAGATGCAGATCTGGACTAACACCTTTTAGTGAACATGGCCTGTATCATCTCTGATGTCCGCTGAAAGTGCTCAGATACTGTAAGCAGGGATAAACTTAATGCATTACCAATTGTTACACTATGAGAAATAGCATATATTTCATACCAAGAGGCAGAGAATATACTTCTGTTTTTCTGATGCTTATGTTCTACAGATAATAAATCTGCTCATATGAAGTAACTGAGGTCCAGACTCGCAGATGTTTAGGGACCAAATCCAGAAGAAATGCTTAGATATTGTGAAGGAGAATACAGCAATGGCTGTTGTTACAGGAAGCATAGAAGAAAAGGTTTGAGACCAGTCATTTCAAAAACAATTGAGCCCCCAGAGAGGTAAAGCCTAGCATGTCTGCTCTTAATTAAACAGGAGTGTTGAGCTATATGCATCTGTAGAAGTTTCTATCAAGTGTAATAGTTCCCAGATTCCTATGGATAATAAGATCCAGACACAACTTGCAGTGCAACCTGCCACTGAATCACAGAAGAGAAGGGCATGCCAGGGAGTGGTGAGAGCAGGCTGCTCCATGAAGGAAGGGCAGCCAGGAGGTGTGAGCAAGGCCATCCGCAGCAGTGGCCTCACTGGCAAGGAGTCAGGAAGTTGAATTCACCAAATTCAGGGTTAGAATCAGGTCTGGAGACCGTGATCTGGTCAAGCCTCCAGTGTTTGCCTAACAAGTCCGTCGTGATGAGGCAGGTCTGAAGTAAAATGGGAAAGTCAAATGAATAGGTCAGGGTCAGGGTGGTAGGAGACCACACGTAGACGTAGCTGCACACAGTTATGGTGTAGCTCAGGCAGGGGCCAAGCTGGAGAGCTCAGACTAACAGCAGCTCCCAAGGACAAGGAGGGGCAGGCTGTCGCTTCGAGCTTTCGTCACAACAGCTCTTATCAACAAAAAAGCTGACCCTGGCCTCAGCCAGCTAATCTTCTTAATTTATCCAACTAAACTTCTAAAAGGAAGGGATGCTTTCAGGGCCCTGACAGAGTTTTATCCTCTGTTGAGGCAAAGGGTTGCTTAGTAAACCACAGGAGATAATACCAAGTCTAAAAAAGTGTCATTTTTATACCCAAAGAAGAGAAATGCTTAGTTTAATTAAGAAGTCTGGCCAGACCATCTCTTGGATGACCAGTGAAATAAATGAACTTTAGGGTAAGACATTTAATCTGCCTGAACTCCCCTGAAGAATTGAATGGACAACAGGTTAAATAAGCTAAAAGTCTCCTCCACGGTGAATATCTGAGGTAGTCTCTGAAGGTGAAGCCCTGAAAGTTCTCTGAGAGAAAGGATGTTCTTTCTCATGCATGGGTGCTTTGATCAGTCTCCAAACAGAGGTGCCATATGAGGCACAAGACTGAAATCCTGACTGCTATCTTGTCAGAAGCAACAATCAACTGGAGAGAGAGAGAGAGATTTTTAATGAGGTAATCTTGATATAATCAGATATATATTTTTTCTTTTTTGCATGTGTTTTTATAAATTTTTTTGACTGTACCATCTAGTCTGGTTGGTAGAAATAAATATTCTTATTTTCATTTTATCTTAACCTGGATTAAGTTAAGAGTGATCTAATGTAGGAAGATGTTCCTCACCTTAGGGGTGTGATGACTGTAACAATTAACCAACTACTCTCATACCCTGAGCATACCTCTCACTGTATCAAAGTCCAAGAGTGACCGCCCATACCAATTGCATGAATCAGAAAATTGGCATCACAGGGATAAAAAAGGCAGAATTTTTAACAGACATGTTAATAACTAAGAGGGTTCTCTGGCAAATAGTAAGATACTGGGATTCACACATGAACTCATGGGTCTCAAAAACTTTTTTGCACAAAGCTGTATTGATAAGAATTTCTGTTTAGTGAGATAAACACTATGATACGGGACCTCACTTTTTTGCTCCTGTCTCTTTGGACTCACTGATTTTGCAGTTCTTGTATACACCATTGGGGTTGGTGAGTTCAGCATCAGAGTATCTGGGAATTAGAGCTGTGGGCTCAAATCCTTCAAATAAAGGAAAGTCCTAAACCATTTTCCACTTCTTTTTGCTACTACCTGGGCAAATTATCAAACTATTGCCAAAAGGTGGGAACAATTCCCCCCTGAAAACAGTGTTGATTGCAGTGCTTACTGTTTGTTAATCATACTCAAAAAGCACTCAGAATATCTGGCTTATGGTTTTAGTAATACATAATTGCCTCATGTGAGAGGTGGGTACATAGACATTCAGCCCATGACAGATCATGCATTTCTGGACAAAACAAAAGAAGAGTTGCAGCCAGACAAAGAAATTTTAACAGAAACTACTTTTGTGGATTAGGATGGGCTTATTTTGGACTGCTCCTTTTGATACAGTGACTCTTTTTCTTCCGAGTTTCACTTTGGGGAATAAAATATAATTTTGGGCGCTTCCTAACTTCAATGAAAAACAGATCCTTTAAAGTCCTTGAAAATGTGGTTGCTATTATTTAAAAAGTTCCACAGCTGAAATATTGCCCAATATCCTAAATAAAATTCTACTCCATTTCCCAAGAGAGAGAGAGAGAAATGCAGGAAACATCTGAATTGTGTTAGTCCCTTGAGTGTGTAATCAGAAGGCAGCTCATAGTAACAGTGAAATTATCTCTAATTTGTTGAACATGGTAGGAAAGAGAGAATAAGGAATTGCTTATCTTTAGGATTGCATATCAAATTTGGATCATTGTTGACTTTAGTTTCTCTGAACAAAACAGCTACCTTCTATCATAATCCTTACCAGCTATCCTTCTAGGGCAATTGATCTTTACTCTCAAACATAAGGGCATGTTTTATAGGCAGAAGAGCTTCTTAATGGCATATAAAAAATGCTATTCTTAGTAATTTTTGGCAAAACTAATAAAAGTTATTGGAATTATATCATTAATTTACAGAGTTCTGGAAGAGTACAGGGTATATTTTGCATCTTTTTTAATGAAGAAATGGAATTATTTTCTTTTCAATAACAATGTCATTATGATGGGGCTTGTGTCTTCCTTGCATTGGGTTTTGCTTCTTGCCGTCTTTGCTACTTACTCACATTGTAATAATGCCAGAGAAAATAAGTGCACATTCTCCTATACTTTCTAAAGAACTAAGGAGCAAAGGAGAAAGATCTGCTCCATCTTCAAAATTAGGCCCGCTTCTGTACCTGCAATTATTTTGTCTCAACAAAAGGAATGCCTTTAGTGGAATGCATGAGTGCATGAGGCAATAGAGGACTAAAGTTCCTAAAACCCCATTTTTGAATTGTTTTGAATACCTGAATTGTGTAATCTCAGTCTAAAAAATGATCTGGCTCCATCTAAACGATTAGGAGTATACTGCATGCAGAATGAGATTGAATTCATATAATAAGAATAATTATATTCTAATTTCATAGTAAATCTTTCAATGTGTTTTTTCCCAGAGAATAATCCCACATGAGAGATATGAGCAAGCCAAAAGGTTAATTATTTTCTAACTTTATGAAATCCTATTCAGAGTCTAACCTTCAGTAATACAGTAAAAGCATCATTGTTTTTTTCAAGATTTTTCTCTGATTTTGATATACAAGCATCCAGTTAGGAATTGAAACTGTGCAGTTTGAGTTATATGATCAATTACAAGTAACCACTGCAATTTCATTACCCAGTCAGAGTAAACTCTACACAAGCAGTCTGTGGAGTTTCAAACAAAGCAAACAAAGAAAAAGAACCCAAGAAAAACATATACTAGGTTCTGAAAAGAACTGCAGTGTGTTTGCAGACATACTATAAAAATTGTGTAAAATCTTTACTAAGACTTGTTTACTACAACTTTAAATTAATATGAACATAAAATAATCCAAATTCATGAATTTAAGACTTATGTAGGGCTAAACTATGACATGCCCTGAGGAAGAGCAAGCTTGTTCCAGGGAAAGAAAAATATACTCTGATCTACTGCTCTATTGTGTTGGTTAGCACATAAAGAAATGTAGCTAATGCTGTACTCCTTGCTGCCAATGCCTCTACAAGGCTGAAGCAGAGGCATCGAGCAGATTCTGTTGTGCAATGTCCCTACCCACGTGCTTGGCTTTTACCCAGTCTTGTATGTGATTGTTTAACTTGCTAATGGGTTAGCAGAATAGAATACTATTTTCAAATAGTTTCTGCTCTGGGTTGAGACCTTTGTTGTATTTGTGCTTATGTTGTCCAACAAAACCAGTTTCTGGAAATATATGAGCTATTTGCATTTTTAGACCGTTTTGACAATTATATTTCTTCCTGTTGGTTAAATTCAAACTATTTGCCTTGACTAGACATCATTTATGTTGTGTGACTAGACATTTAAGTTATTGGTTTTGCTCCCAAATTTAAGTGAACAAGTAGTTTTAAGCAAGAAAATAACAATAACGAACCTTTAAWGACTTTTTAGATGAATAAACATTAGTGGTAAAATTCATGAAAATTTCATTTGAGAATCACAATTCTGATCACATGCAAACAGCAGTAAGACTCAGGTACATACTAAGAGGTTATTTTAAATTTGGAAGATGATAGATAGGCAGATAGCTCCTATTTAAAAATTCAAAACTATCAACAAGATAACATAATGTTCTGTATCTCATTTTCTAAATCAGAAGCACAATATACATTGAAGTGAAAATAAAACAGTTGCCAGAAAAAGGCGGAAAACATTTGGATTTTACTGTCCTTTATTACCAGTGATGTCACTGGAAAACAGTTTATTAGTGGATCTGTCAGAATATGCAGGATTTAGGAAGAATATATTCACAAGGAAATAGATACACAGTTATACATACATGAACTTAGTCATTACTCAGTGTTTCTCATAATTCTGTTTCAAGAGAGTGGGACATATGGTAATCTCAGGGGCACTGGTATAAATCCAGAGTAACCTGTCTTCAGTCAGTGCATTTATTCCTGGTTTATACTGGTATATATAAGTATAGTTCTTTGAATGCAATTTTTATTTTACATGAAGTGTCAAAGATAAGGTTTATAAAACTAAATTGCAAAGCTATGAAGAAAGCCAAGCTGAGCTCAGAAATATGTGTTAAATGAACTCACTAATCAAACTGAGACATATTTAACATATGCTGAATTCATCTTTTCTGAATTTTCTTTCCCCATTCTGAGAGAGGAATTTTTCATCAGTTCTGGTACAGCTGAATTACTATAGACTTATACAGATGTATGCATAATGGTGAGGTGTTTCTTCTTTTCAACCTTATGTTTACATTTTTAATAGAAACATATTATCATACACTTGCCAGAAAGTAATCTAAAATAGACTAAGGCAACATATTTTGGTGGGATGTATTAACTAATATAACTGGAGCCCTGTGGAGACATTAGTCTGAGCTCTTCAATCACAAATGGTTCTAGGCCTAATTTTAACTCTATGCTCTGCTGTAATGTGGTGATTCATAAATGTTTCTTTTTTTGTTTTGAGTGATTATCTTTCAAAGGCCTCATAGTCCTCAAAAATATTGAAAATGAATTAAAACCTCCTTCTCCTAATGACTGGATCCCTATACCTAAACCTGATCTACTCCAATAGTAACCCTATCCATAGCGTTTCTAAATTAAACTGTTCTTTGTGACTTGAATACCCAGACTAGTATTTTGGATTTTACAGAATCCAGCAGTAAATTGAAGTCTTTGTCCCTAAACCGTACCCTATTCCCATCTGTTAACATATTCTTAATAGTACATACAGGACACCAGAACACCTTATAGAAATTTGTTCTTTATTTCCTAATTTCAAAGACATCAAAAATGCTGGAATTTTCATTTAATAAATGAAAGTTTTTAAAATTACAAGGAACCTACTATCATAGGTGCACCCTATAGTGTACAATAAAGTCTTTGTAATGTCAAACAGCTGTCTTTAATTTAGCCTTTGCTGAATTTGGAATAAATTTATTCTGTGATTTTTGCTCCCAGGCCTAAATGTAATTGTAACCTCAGTCCTAACTCCGACCTCAGTGGCTCATCCAGGAACCAATATTGAACCGTTGCTTGCCTGTCACTACCCTTCTTCTGTCAGTTTTGTGAGCTGAATACAGTATAACAATGAACCGAGATTTGCATGTGGTTGTGTGCGTGTGTGTGTCTGATCTTAAACCCAGCCCTGTCTCTGTTCCCAGTAGTGAACCACTGATGAACACCCAGCCAGGAGCTAGTACTGAAGAGTTCCCAGTCTATCATCAACTCCCATCCTGGCTTTAGAGGTTTAGCAGGATGAAGACATTGTCTGCTGACCAAACCATAATTCTAAATGCAAACCTCACTCTAACCTCAGTATTAACTCTGTGATTCATTCTGATCTAACATTAATTTTAGCACATCTACAAAGCCCAGACTCTCCCTACAGGCCTGTCAAAACTGTGGAAGAAACCAAATTATCTGACTTCTTCTGTCAAGGCTAGGATGATAAATGGTGCCAGCAGTTCTGGGATCCACAGTTTGCTAGCAGTGGTTGAGCATAGAATTAGAGGTGGTGTTTGAATTAGGACTCGAACTAAGAGCTGTGTTTATCACTAACTCAGGGTTCATGGGGTCCAATTTAAACTGTGGAAACTATGCTAGCAGCTCCAATGCATTAGGACCTTTCCCTTTTACTCCCAAGCCTGCAGCCTCTAGCTATGCATTAAATCCTTTGGGAACAATTTTTCAGTTTTGCAGTTTACCAGCAGCTGCCTTTTCTTTACCGGTGAATAACACTGTTCATGATGCTGAATGCAGCTGCTATGGCACATTCTCCCACACTGTCTTTAAGCTCCGTTGAGCAACTTTGCAGTCTATGCTGTAATGTCATCACTGCCGTATTAAAATTATTGCAGCTGACATGCTACTGCAGCTGTTTTAGGGCTCTGTAAACCCTGACTTCGGGAACAGTTTTGGAGCAGCAGATCCTAGAAGCTATGGGGTCTCCAAATTTGGGGTTACTAATATGGCAGGGCCATCAACTTCAGTACCACCATTTCTGGGAGAACAGGAGTTTATCTCATAGATTCTTAATACTTTTCATCTGCAGCTGTGAGATACATTTGAGAACTTGAACTGAAAATTTTGAATTTGGGCTTTTCTTCCCAATTTGGAAAGTGAAATGTTTGAAAACTACAGCAGAATGCAAGCAGATTCTGAACTAATTTTAGTCACTAGTTCCTTTTATGCAAATGCCTAGCATTTACAGGACACCAGAACACCTTGTAGAAATTTGTTCTTTATTTACTAATTTCAAAGACATCAAAAATGCTGGAATTTTTGTTTAATAAAAAAAAGTTTTTAAAATTACAAGGAACATTTTCTGTATTCTGTGGAAATTTGGACTCAGTTTCTTAGATTTTAGGTATCCTGTCTCAAAAAGATGTAGAAATCATCCATTAGCTGTCCGTGGCATACAGCAATTCTAACAATGAAAGCTACTTTAGGAAAAAAAAAAAAGATTAAAAATCCATGCCATTATTTTTATGACAGGCTGGAAATTTAGTGGCTCAAATTGATTCCCCCACTCAGTTTTRTTACTACCACGACTATTTGGTCTGATTTGCTCTATTTTTTTAAACACATAATTAACAGCAATCAAGCTCAAAGGGACTCTTAAGATTATGAAGTCTGATAATCATTATCCAGTCCATAGGATTTCATTCAATGATCTATGAAAGAAAGCTGTCATTTTTTGATGAACTGTGATGTAAACGTTATGCATCTGAATCTTAAGGGAAGAAAGCAGGGTTTGTGGGGAGGGGTAATAGCTTTTATTAAACTAGCTGATACAGTTGAAAAAAACAGACAAGCTCTGGATTTAGTGTCTCTTCCTCAAGGCCTCAAAGAAGTGAAAAGATTTCAAGCAAAGTTGTTGTAATGATGTTGCTCTCATAATTTAAAGAAAATGTCTTATTTCCTCTCTGAATTTGTTTGGTTTCTGTTTCCAGCTGTTGCTTTCATTGGCTAAATAAAATAGACAGCTACTGCCAGAGATGCCCTTTGTCAGTCCCCATAGACTCAAACGAAGTCATTTCATCACACCGCTTTGACATGAAAGCTCCTGGGTTTTATTTTTCGCAGAAGTACTGTTATAGAAAGTCTGCAGATTTACTGGATCTCACTTCATGGGCTTGTATTTAATGCATAGCTTCAAGGTTTTATCTACTGAAAAGGAATAWATAGAAGCATTAAATGATTGCATATATTGTTGAACACAATTCTGCAGGTTGTGTACTCTGAGGAAGACATTACAACAGAGGGTTTTAAATCCCTTGTTTTGCATAGAAGCGTTTAGTTCACTGTGGCCAGTTTTCCAGTGCCTCTCTGGCAGGAGGACAGCGCGTGGTGAGACAGGTATTTAGAAAAGACATTAAGAGGCATAAGCCACCCACTAACTGCTTTGTGGTTGACCTTACAGAAAGAGAGTTCAACACTGACTTTAGTGGGGCTAATACTAAGTTTCGAGATCAGAATAAGTAAAATTGAAATAAAAATTCTGAGTGGCATTTTGAAAGATCTGTTTGACAACCTGTGTCTTGTTTATTTTCTCTGATGAGAAGGAACATTACTGTGTAACAGGGAACAATTTCTAAATGTCAGTGATTTTTCTCTTCTCTCAGAACACAGACAATGTCAAACTAGGTTTTAAAAAAATCCAGTGAATCAAACAGTATCATAGAAATATATTAGGCAAAGCTGAACTCAGAAGTTGAATTTCTTATTGTTCTTCCAGCAGGCAGAATACATAGAAACTAGCAGACACAGACACAGAAACAAGTGGACACTTGCAGTCTGCAGTCCTGCAAGTGCAAGAACTTAGGTAGAGGCATAGCAAGACCAGGCAGCCCAAAGCAGGCCACAAGGCTAATACTGTAGATACAACAGAACTGTTATAGCACTCCCAGCAAATAATTTCGATATTCCTTGGTACCATGTACTTTCAGAATCACAACACTACTCTTAGTCCTCTGCATTTGCCATACTATGCTTAGGGCCTGTCAGCATAAGGAAAAGGCCCAGAATGCTGCTACAGATACAGTCCTTTGCTATTTCTCCTTTTTTGGCATGTGGAATGCTCTCAAAGATTGCTTTTTTAAATTCTACTTTTGAAATGAATTAAGTGAAACTTAAAAAAAAAAAAGGCATTCTTACCACAAAGGAGGGCAGACACTTAAAGGAAATTCCATTACTGAGGGCAGCAATTCCATTACTGGAACATCTCTCTTATGAGGAAAGGCTGGGAGAGCTGGGAGGCCTGTTTAGTCTGGAGAAGAGAAGGCTGAGAGGAGATCTTATCAACATGTGCAAGTATCTGAAGGGAGGATGTCGAGAGGATGGGACCAGACTCTTTTCGGTGGTGCCCAGAGACAGGACRCGAGGCAACAGGCACAAACTGAAACACAGGCAGTTCCATCTGAACATGAGGAAATACTTTTTCACTGTGAGGGTGACAGAGCACTGGAACAGGTTGCCCAGAGAGGTTGTGGAGTCTCCTTCTCTGGAGATATTCAAAAGCTGCCTGGATACAATCCTGTGCAATGTGCTCTAGGTGACCCTGCTTGAGCAGGGGGGTTGGACTAGATGATCTCCAGAGGTCCCTTCCAACCTCAGCGATTCTGTGATTCTGTTAAAACACCTGTSATTTTGTGAAAATCCCTATATATCTCTTCTACAGGGAAACCCTTATTCTGAAATGCAATGTTTACCATTATCTAAACCAGAGGAATAAGATGRGGTTGTGAAAAATGAGGTTTAGGAAAAAAAAACCCAAAGCCCTCTATCTTATTCTTTGTTTAGATATGTATCTAGTCAGTTTGGCTTAAAACTGTAGGGATCTTGCTGCTTTGATTAAGAAGAATACTGACCTAAAATCAAAAAGTGGACACAGTGATCAAGGTCAAAATCCAAACTGATAAACTTCAAGAGTGAAAATTAAGAAGGATTAATAAGGGGGAAATATGCTTCAAAAACTTTGTCTACATTTACAAAGTCATCCAAACAATTGTTAGTATGAAATTAGGTATTCAGTGCATCAACAGCCTCAATTTGCTTGAAACTGCATTTTTACTGAACAGCAATTATTTAATAATAAAGAATTGGGAAAGTCATTATGTTTTTCATCATATTTTTTAATTATTTTTATTTGAATGGCTTAAACAGGTGTTCACAAAATGATAGCTGAAGTTACTGCAGTCTCATTAACAATAGCCTGTTAGAAATTACATGGCTAGTCATGGTTAGTTACTACCCTCTATTTAACACAACACATCAGGAAATTGTGGAAGGCTTCTGAAGACCATATGTCTCATCAGTGCTGCTCAATGATCTAAATCAACCTTTATCCAAAGTCTGCTGCAATGGAGTTTCAGGTCTTAGGTATCTAAACAATTACACAGCACAGAAAGAAAACATATATTTGCTAAGCTGCATGCATACAGACACTCAGCAAAACTGTTCTTGCAGCATTCATGTGGTGTGAAGGACCCATGGTGAGCTGGCAAGAGTTGTTCATGGCTGTGCTAAGCAGAAAATCCCTTTAGSGAAAGGAGAAAAGGAGGACTGAGTGAAAGAGTGAAACATGCATGACGTGTTAATGAGGTGTGTCAGAGCCATCTGAGGCCTGGGGAAGATAATTGCTAGGACAATGTTCTTTGGAGTTCTGAGAGAACACTTAGCAAAGCGAAGAAGTCAACAAAGTATTGAGCCAACTTTTTAGAATCCTAGAGACACGCTTTTTCACTGCAGCTACTTACTGATTGTAACCAGCTCTTTTCTCCTAACATAAACAAAATACCAGATTGACTTAAAGAGGAATTTTACGTTATTAAAAAAAAGAAATAATTGTTAGGCTGTTTCACTGCTGGTCATTTAGTTCTTGCCCCATAAGAGACCAAATTGCCCCTTTTGCTGTCTGGCATTACGAGGAGTAAGGTAGAGGTTCCCTCTCTGTATTAAAAATCAAGGAGAACTGGTAGTGAGGCTGTTTAATTTTATTTCGTGGCCCAATCTCTCCCAAAGGATCAAGTTTCTGAAAGGATAATGCCTCTGTTACAGGGTAAAGATCCTTTGATACTGGTGACTAATTCTACATCTTTTTTCCTGTCCTCCTCTTCCTTTCTCCCTTTAAAGTCAAAGTAAATAAAGCCTTTCACCTGACTACAGTATCAGCTAAACACAGACACTGTCAGTTAATAATGTGTAATTAAAGAAGCTTCTGTTGGATACCAACAGAATGACCTGAAACCCCCCAGACAGATGAAAGCATTATACCTTTCTCTACTGGACCCCTATGAATAATTAGCATTTTTTACCTTTAGTGGCTTTCTGATCAGGCTGCGCATTTGTTGTTAGCAATTGCATGGGGTTGTGCTGTTTCTGACATCTATTTTTATTTAAACAACTTCTTGATCTCTCTCTATGAGTATATACGTATATATACATAATTATATATATAAGTAGCATTGACAGTCTTCTTCTGAAGCATGTAAAAATTGGTACACTCATAGTGGATTTGAGAGACTACTTGGAGAAATCTCAGCATTCAGCAGCACTGTGGAAACACAATATGCAGTTCTTTTGAAGGCTCCTTCCTGTCTCTGGACCTACAAATGGAAGGTGGGCAATGCAGGTCCTTCATCTGTAACTCTTACAAGATGGTACAATTGAAACTGAAGCAGCAGATGAACCTTTGCTAACCATTTGTGAAGAAGAAAAATCCCACCATTTTTCTTCTTGCCTGCCTGCATCTTCATTACATACATCAGCACTTGCTCTTTCAGAACCCCCCCCCCCCAAACCTCTATTGACTAGCTGGTAATATAACACAAGGGGGGAAATTTTCCCACTGTTTCCTTCAAGCCAATCTCATAAACTTTTCAAATGATGAATGAAGGGCAATCATGTCCAGAATATACACATATAGAGATACACACACACACACACACACGCAAAATGTTTATATAGAGAAAGAGCTCTATTTCACTAATTAAAAACACACTTATTGAAAATGAAGTTTCTTCAGGGAAAAAAAAACACCTTTGCCGTGAAAGATTTGCAGAAAAATCCCTATTTGAGAACATGAGTAACAGTGAATGGTTCAGCATATCTATATATAGGAAATCAGAGAGGGCATGAGTAAATTCAAAGACTGTTAAATCTTGGCATCATGAAGTCTGCATCTCTGTTTCTGGAAAGAGGACAGAGTTGGCAGTAAGGACTTGCTCGCTCCTATGTGTATCAGCTAATACATTGTATAACCTTGTTTCTTTATGGTGTTAGGCTATTCCAGGAGTGCCAGTTGGGACAAGCTGTTTGGGAGAGATCTGCTGTTTAATCCTACAGGGTTTAGAAGTCTGCTTTTTGCTATGATAAAGACTGATTTATTAAAGCTGTTATAATTCTACAACCAGATTTTACTGGACCCTATTTTTTGTGAACTAATGAACTTAAAATGTGAAAGCCTTGCAGCATGAAGCAAGAGGGGATTACGTGTCCCTAGTCTATGCTTCTGACTCTCATCTGCTTGACATTCTCTTACAACAGCATTTCTGAGGAAAAATGTAGAAAGGAGGGTGGTTTGGGGTGTTTTTCTAGCAACAGAAGTAAGAATAATCCACAGAGATTAGGGGGAGGGTTGTTCTTTTTTTCTTTTTATTTTTTTCTTTTTTTTTACTTCCAAAACTTGCATACTTATGAAAGAAAGGTAAGCTTGATTCAACAAAAGGGCTTAGGTATTGCAATAATGAGCATCAACATGCCATCCAATACTACTTTTCTTCCTGGTCTACAATCCACAGCCTTGCCCAGCTTCCCTAAATAAGGGTAAAAGAAATCAAATACCTTAAAATAGAATACAAAGCAGCAGGAAGGAAACAGAAAATCAATAAAACTAGTGAGTAAGAAACACTGAAAAAGGAGTGTTTCAAGTGTTTCGGTGCCTGTCTTTTAGCTATTATAGGTAGCTTTGTTTTCTTGTTTTTTAAGAGAGCAAGTTTAACTTTTTAAATTCAGCAGAAAAGGAGGTCTTAATTTGACCTCTCTCAGCTAATTGGACAGTAGSTAGAGTACCCAGTCCTGAGGCAGCAAAAAAATGCCTGTTTGCTTCTTGTCTGATAAAGGGAACATGTCTCCTGATTTCTCGGGGAGAGCCACTGAATTTGGTTAGATGTTCATGAAGAGGTGATAGTTTCCACCGCTCTTGTTAATGCTGTGCCACCTTGCAAAAGAATAATAGAAACATAGCTATATAATTTTGTGATTTAGATGCTCACCTAGAGAGGGAAAGGTGTTGCTCCTAAAACAGTTTCTGTATTTCACATCAAAGTATGACTGCAAACATTCTTTGGCTCAGCGATCATAATCCAGTTCTTCCTTCAGACATGCCTTTTCTGCAGAACAAGACAGTTATATTTTCGCTCTATAGACAGTACAACCTGATTTTATATTACCCACAGGGAGGTGATGAGTAGCCCAGACCACCACAGAAAGGCTGGACCTAGTGTCTCTTTGTAGCTAAAAGATTTGGCAAACAACCTTCGTTCTAAAGGACCGGTAAGAAGGGGCCTCAGTATTAATATTCTCTATAACTCTTTTTAACAACTTGACTGTTGTATTAAAAGCCACTCCAGTCATTTTGAACAAAGTCGCCGTGGCATCTGTTTATTACATGGGACTTGCCTTGGTGGTGTGTTCAGAACACACTGAATCAGACAGATCACACTGGGATTTTAGATCCTTGTAGGTGGATGAACGCTGGAGTTGAAGACCCTGCTGAGATGGGCACAGCAGTAGTTAGCACTCTAAACCAGGTAATATTTGGGGCATCTACAGAAGCAGAAATATAGGTGTTGAAGCACCATCTATAGTTAAGCAACTTCTTTTAGGGTTGCCCCCTAGCACTTGGAAGGAATCTAGGTGCCTCATTCTTCATTTAAGAGGGCATGTTTTCTCCATTTAAGAAGGTATATTTGTGATTCTGAATTTTTAGTGCACCTACATCAGTGTTTTAGACAGAAGAGGAGTGAATTTCTAAAGGAAATCTGTCCCATTTAATACACCTTGGTTTGCCACTGCAGAGCAGTCTTAGGGTGCACAAACTGAATTCCCTTCAGATGGAACTAAACTGGCAAATGGACTCCCTAAGAGCACACCTAATGAGCTTGCCATTGCTATTGGTGTTCAGATCACACCTGACTGGAGCTTCTATGAAAAGAAACCCTTTGAAATAAGTTTGGTATAGGTATCATGTCCTCAGCTCCAATTGTTTTGTCCAAGAAACTTGCTCCGACCGTAGCACGCTAGTTGCTAATGTGGGCATAACCTTTACAAATGCCAGATCAGATTCTTTGTATAGTCCGCTATACAAAGTCCACTATTCAAGCACTACCATACTGAATGCATTCTAGTAAAATCAACATGTGATTTGTGGAGGTCTTAGAAAGAGGTTGTATTATATCCGCCTCCCTTTCTCCCTCCACACACTGAGAGATTCTCACCATTATTAGCTAACTTAGTTTAAAGCCAACATAGTATGTTCTTTGCTCTTATACTGGCTTTCCCACAGCATCTGTGAGATTAGTTTAGCTGTTCAGGAAAAGTAAACAGCAACAATAAATAATCACTTTATTGTTTTCTATAGATTTTGCCAAATATCATCTGTTCCTATACTTGGCATGAATTTTATCCACTCACTTCTGATGGAAGGCTAAATAGGAAGGAATATCACTTTTTTGGCTTATGTAAGCACATACTCATTTAGACTTGGTGGTATTAGCATATCCTGAGGTATTTTGTAGTCTCTGTATCACTCAAACTAGTAATCTCTAAGAGAGCATTGACATGATCTAGCTGGACCTGTTTTGAGCAGGGGTCTGGACTAGATGACCCCCAGAAGTACTTTCCAACTTAAATTATGCTATTATTCTATGATTCTGTGACATAGCAATGCCTGCCTCAGATATATATTAGAGTTAAAGTAACAATTATATTTATTGCATAGTTTTCTTGTCATAAAGCATTAGAATACATACAAACATTTTTAAATGTCTTGTTTTCTTCCCAATGCAATTAAAATAATGTGTATCTCACCATCAGACCTGAACTGAACTGACTGGTCAGAAACATTGCATATAGCAGGTAACCATAGAGAGACATATTTACATTTGTGAATACAGAGATAGCAATATAAAATGATATAAAATGTAGGTAGCTTTGTTCAGAAATGTGTGTCAACAGTGCAGTTGTAATTATTCTGCAGTGCAAATGGCCTCTTTAACACAGATTTCAACATTTACTCTTAAGCTTGAGCATACTGAAATTGTTCAACAAATTAGAAATAAAATAAGTGTAGTCTTGGAAGGCTTACTCATCAGAAAATGTATGTGTTAAACTGATCCATGCTGACAGCACTAACATTTTTTAACAGTTTCCAAGCATCTTTAGTTGTAAGTTTATAGTATTATTATGCCTCCAACAGTCAGCTGTATAGCTTTTTTGGAATATATGTCTGATGTCATTCATATAAGAAAAAATTATATTTAGTTGATTATATTTTCAATGAAAATGTGAAAGAGTTAAATATGCAATTCCTGTTCACAGCAGTGAAGTTTTACAACTGCTTTCCTGCTCACCTTGCTGAAATGTGGCTCTTGCAGGAAAAATTTCAATGAGGATAAGAATACAGTTGCAAGAGGTGCAGTGGGACTGCTAATCCATGCTTATGTTCTGAAAGGTTTTGTCTGCAATAGGCAGCATTAGTCCCTTCCAGGCAGAGAAAGTGCAGCTGGATGACAACGATCCTCGCTGGGAGTCCTACAGAGCAACAGGCTGGCATGGCATAGCAGTTCCTACGTTTTGGTAAAAGCTTAGTATTTGTTTAATTGAAAAAGCACAAGATTTGTAAAAACCCAGTGACCCTCTGATGGTAACAGTTACCTCAGAAGAGCAGATACTGGCGTAGTTTCTCTATTCCTTAGCATGATATTCATATTAAAACTAAAAAACCACTTGAATACTATTTGCAACACAGATCCTGCAACCCCTTGCACATGAACATACCAATGCCTGATTGCCATCCGCATTCCTAACAATGCACAAAACATCAAAACCTTGAAGAATTTGGTCAATAACCTTATTTCCAGGACAACAACCTAACTGTTTAACTATTTAAAAATCTTTTCTCTAAGCCACTGCATTCCCTTTGACAGCCCAATATTGTTTCTCCAGTTATAAAACTGGCGTGTCCAACAATATTAAGGTTCTTATTTATTCCTTGGCAGGAGATTAGCTGGAAAAGGTCAGTCAATACGAAAGAGCAGTGAGGCTATTTTCTTTTTGGACTGCACCTTTAAAACTGAAGTGAGCCCTGCTGGAAGGGCACTCCCTATGAGTTAGGAGTTAGTCTTGAGACAGTTGGTGTTAAAAAACAAGCTGTGCACTAGGGGTTCCTCCATATGTACTTTATATTTTACTTACTTTGTCTTTTTCCTTTAATCTCAAGAAAAAGTTATCTAGCATGAAAGATATTTGCTGTTTGCTGTTTTCATCTGGGAGAAATCAGAGCTGAACTCATTTAGAGAGTGATACCATCCTCTGCAGCTTGACAGCACGACAGGGCAGGTGGGCACCCGCTGTGTTTACACATCGAGGATCTAAAATAGGAGACTCTTGATTTCGCCTTAGGGGGCTGCAGAAAAATAAGCATTTTTAGTCTTTTTTTAAATTTTATTTTAAAAGGTTGCCTTGCTTGGGATCTGGTTGCCTGTTTTACCACAGCAGCTGCATCAAAGTGTAGCTGTAGTGATCTGCAGATTTAGAATATATGTCATCTAAGCCTTATCTCCAGTGTGAAAAGTATTCAGTTACTATACTAAACTAAAATGGCCACAAGCTTCAAGAAAAACAGCTAGCTATACTGCCTATACATGTTTATACACTCTAGTTCAGCCCTGAGTAAACGTAGTTTAGAGATGTACCAAAACAGTTTAACAGGGAAAAGTACAGTTCCCTGTGGCTGCTTACATTCACTCTAAAGATTTCTAATTTGCTAAATATTTGCCTACATTTTTCTGTCTAGTTTCATTATGTATAGCTGAGCTTTTAATTTACATTCCTTTCTCATCATAGTTTACTCATACAGAATGATACTTTCAATTATTTTTCTATGTATAATTTTCTGAAATATAATACTTAGAATGAACAAGATTTTATAGTTATTGAAATAGTTATTGTAAAAGCTAGTAAAATCTGTAAAAAAGCCACATCTTTGCGGCTATGGCTGACATTACATTGATCTAGCAGGAAATTTGTCTATTACTGAGACAGATGGGGGAGCTCTGGGACTCAGTTTAACACCGTTGCAGCTACTGCGGGTGCTGATACCATGCACTGACAATAGCTGCAGCCTGAAAAGCAGAGTTTACATGCCTGAAATAAATTGTTTTGATTAGAACCTTTAGGAAAGAAAGTCATAAGGTACAGTTTTATTGACTACTTGCCAAACAACATAGACCTGTGCTCTGTAGGCTTGTTTTGCTCTTGTAAGTCAAGCACCAACTGGGCTCTTATTTTCTAAGGTTATGGACTTACAGCATAATACATTATCATTTACTCTGAATTATTACACAGACTGTAAAATGTGAAACAGAATGAACATTCAGTTTTAAATGTAGTTGACCTTAGGAAAAATATTTTTAAAGAGACCAGGCTATCTTTCATGGGTTTACAAAGAAATCTGTTGATGATAAAAATGCTTTCAAAATAAAAAAGACACGTATAAACCAAATATGAGGAAGTGATGAAGGAAGACAGAATACTAACACTCCAAATTATTAGGAAAGGTAGGCTCTCTGTTTTATCAGAGAAGCTGGGTTGTTTAGGTGCCRTTTCTGCTTTTTATTTTACTGTGGGTCGGAGACCACTGTCTTCATGGCATAATGCTATTGCAATAATCTAAATAGAATTGGAACAATTGTTGTGCAAGGCAGAGCTAAGATTTTCTTCCCCTAAGAAAGATCTATATAATATATTATCATTAAGGGCATTATTTGTTTGCTGTCCTTTTCAAAATTAATATGTACAGGTACCAGTATGCCCGTTTATCATTTGTCTGTTCTGGTCTAATGCATTTAAATATTTAGTCTGGTAGTTAAAGCAGAGTACATCAAATTTTATATTATGTTGTAGCACTCTAATGATAGAGTTCTGGCCTGTTTATTGCCACTTTGTTTTTTTAAATCAACATCTTCCTTTGAAGATGATTTTATTTTGCTTATTTTTTTAAAAACACAGTGATTTGGATTGAAAAAAAGTGAAATCTTTTAACTGCATCCTTTGTAAAAAACAATATAGCTTTATGAATTTCAAGGCTTGATACAACACCAAGCTGCTGCCTCATGCCCAGCTACTTTAGCATATTGATTCATATTATTATTGGCTGTAAAGGCTAGATAGCGTTTAAGAATAAGCCTTTCTACAATGAACCAACTAGTATTGGTTTAAATTTTATTTCCTGCTTAGCTGAGATAACTGGCTATTTTCATAGCAGAACCTGAGAGTATAAAAACCCAAATTTCAGCATATTCCTATCCGTTTTCTCAGCTACGAAGGAATTTGATTGAAAGTTATATAGCAAATTGGTGCTGTGGTTCAGTGTGAGTTCGATCCAGCCGTGTTTCGGGCATGGGTACCCGCCACAGAACAACACTCCCACAACACATCACCTGGAGACTCTGTTCTTCAGTGAGCCATATAGCTTCAGTGGGAAAACTATAATTCCTTGACTTGTTCTGCATCCTGTTCTTTATACACCAGTAAATCTACCTGTACGTATTAGTAGCAAGATCTAAACTAACATCTGCATGTTCAAAATCAGTTAATTATTCAGCTAGGGCACCAATGCTCACTCATTCAATAGGATTCCATCTCAACAGGACTATGTTTTGTAAATTATCACTCCTTAAAAATAAAACTGCCTCAGGCAGGCCCATTATTAGGCCAGCTTCTGTCTTAAGCAATCATGTCGCTAGGAAAACAGGCAACTCATTTAGACTCMTGATCTGAATCACCTCTGAAATAGCCTCTTCCTCCATTGACTGTGTGCAGGAACCTTAGTGAATGATCTACATTTAGAGCATGTGAAGTGAATCTTTGGTCTGAGCCAT
The DNA here is from genome assembly GCF_003343035.1 of Apteryx rowi. Lineage (NCBI taxonomy): Eukaryota > Metazoa > Chordata > Aves > Apterygiformes > Apterygidae > Apteryx > Apteryx rowi. Next base: position 42,112 of record NW_020447282.1, on the reverse strand, counting down.
TGTAGTCATTATGTTGTGTTTTTGAAGTACTGATAATAATCCAATCTATACCAAAAAGAGGCCAGAGTATTTTTTTTCTTATTCTCTGTGTAGGATTGCATTTTAAGATGCAGTGCAGTTGTCATTTTTCAGAGTAGACRTAATAATATAAAAGAGACACATAGGGTTCTCTCAGAGACACTATTTTAATTTCCTTGTTTACACAAAAGTAAGTCAAATTGAAAAGCAAAAGCATAGATTGTTAATTGTATCTGGCAAACATAATACTCAGTGTCTTGTGTGGTTTCAATGTGTTGCTGAAAACATTGTGCAATTTATTAAAAGAGGTATTTAATTCATGTTTAAAACAATGGATAACTAGAGAACATGTCACCTCCTGAGGATGAATATACCAGGCAGAGTTAGTTCCCCTCCTTCCGTGTCAAGGCCAATGAGTCAAGTGGAAAATGATGTGAGCTCCCACCAGTTGTCTTGGGCCCAGCTCAGCCATCTCCTCTCTAGTTTGCTGATTTGAACCCAGAAGACTCAGTGAGAGATTCTCTTGCTAAACCAAAGTTTACTGCTAAAGCTTACCAAAAGTTCAGAAGTTTCTAATTATTCCATAATAATATTCCAAAGGATCTTGTCTCTTTTGCCTGTTTTGAACTTGGCTGAATGTGTTAAATSCATATGAGCATGGTCTACTTCAAGTCACTGAATAACTAGTTGCAAAGCACTTACYTAGCTGTATATTGTTTCTGCAGGTGCAGACAATAAACATATGAAGAAAGCGTAATATGGGAAAACTACATTTTACAAACTTTGATCACATTGGAGTATTTCTTTGGAATATGTCATCTTGCCAAAAGGTAAAAAGACCATATGATCATCTAGAAGGCAGCATATGCAAATAAATATGGTAGCAAGTAGAAACATATGTTTAATCTTCCCACTTCATTGATATAGAAAGCTCAAGAGCTTTTGTCCACACAAGCCAACAAATCTTAAGGCTTAAACTGTATTTCTGCTGCTCCTTTTCTCTTAATTCAATAGTTGTATATCTCACAAAAAAACTATATAGCATTATTCATTTTAAAATGTTATAGATGTAAACCAGATGTACCCTGGCAAACTCAACATTGACTAAAGGTGCCTAAGAATGTACTGGATTTATTCACTGTGTTTTACACATCACACAGAAACCATTTATACTGAAGAGAGGTAAAATAGTTGGTGCACTTAAAGGTTGTACTGGGATAAAGTTTTTTTTTTTTTATCAAACCAAGAAATTTTTAGAACTAAAGGCCATAAGAAAATATTAAATCAGAAAATATAACTCTGTATATCATAGGTGCTTAAATTTCACCCAGTGACCCAGTATTGTGTCCTCTAACTTATATTTGGCTAATGTCTGCTATTCAGCCAGACGATCAGTCTTTATTTAAAGATACAGAGAGAGAAAAATTTCCACAACTCTAATAATTTGTTCCAGTAATTAATTAGACATACTGTTAAATCTGTGTGCTTTATTTCTGATCTGAATATAGCCAAGTTCCTGCTTCAAGACATTATTTTTTGTTATGCCTTTCTCCTCTAGATTAAACAGCCCTTTAGTAGCAAGTATTTTCTTCCTGTAAAGCTACTTATACAGTGTAATCAAATCACTTCTCAGGTTTTTTATAGAAACAAAGCACATCAGGATTTTTAGTTTTCTGGTCATAGAACATTTTCTACAGATTTAGAGCGTATATGACCCTTTTCTTATATTCAGCTTTTTAAAAAAAGGACTTCCAATAAGGATTTCCAAAACTCATGTTACCTATGCCACATTTAATGAATTATGTCTTTGGTCCTACTCACCTGTTTATCTTCTCAGTGATCCTATTGGCTTTTGGCCTTTTTTATTTGTTCTTTTTGAGGAATGCTCATTCCGGGACCACATGCAGAGTTGTTTTTCTTCCATGATTTCCTTTTGAAGACCATTGCTTCCATGAATGGGCATATTCCTTTCCCCAAAGGGGGAAAGGGGCTGCCTCCGGGAAGAGTCTCTCTATGTCCTTTGCTCAGATACCACTTGCATTTGCTCCCCTTTCACTTCTTGTTCGAAACATAAGAGCTCTGAGCCCTATATGAGCAAAGGGTGTGGCACAAGAGGAATGGATGTGGAGTGGGAAAGTTGGGGCTGGGGGTGCATCTACACTGCACAGACTGGGGGGGCTGCTTGGGGGTTGCTCTAGTTCGGTCTCTGGTCTGAATGCCTGTTASTGCTGGTAACACGTCAGGGATGCTCCTCATGCCTATCTCCTGCCTTAGTTTCAAAGGAGAGAATGCCACAAGATCTCTCCTGTGATGTTAGCCAGAGCATAGTACTCGGATGATCAGAAAATTTCCTTTAAAAGCACACTGTTGGTGTGAACTAAAACACAAATGTAGACATTCCCTAGGATTTGGGGGTCAATATAATATTTCTTCCAAATGTAATATTATCTGGAAAAAAATCATTTTGAATCAGTGCTTAGAATTTTTTGTCCCCTGACCTCTGCTTTTTAAAAATTCTTTCTTTAATTTAATTTTGGAAAAATTCAAAATGATAAATAATTTCAAAATCAAAAGTTAAAATCTTTCAGTATGGAAAAAATGAAAGGAAAGGATTATTTTTATTCCGCTCTTGGTTTTCAAGATTTTTTTTTGGTCAAACCCCATGTTAGATTTGATCTGAACTTGTGAACTACCTTGTCTAACTGAAAAATGAAGTTACTTAGTTTAAAAAAAAAAATACACACAAAAATACCAGTTTATCAACACCCCCTAATTATAATTTTTTCCTCATTCAACACTGCTTTAATATAAACCCATAGCACAGACCTCAGGGAGGGAACCAAARCATATTTATGTTAAAGTCATCTGGGTCAGGATATAACATAAAACCCAGTCTTATCTTACTTAGGTAAGCAATCCCAGAAAAAAAAACAATTGGAAGAATAGAGAAAGCAGTCAGTGAGCAGATAAAGGGAACAATAATGTGGTCTAACAACTTATTAATAGATGCCTTGTTTTGATAATGAACTATTACTATTTTTCATAGCTTTTCTAATGAGGCAATTTCTTTGAAAAACAATTTTTATTGTATCCTATGAGTGAAATAATGTTTTTGGTTTATATAAAATGTTGTTTTAATCAATGTTAATTAAAATATGATACTAGTAATGTGTCTAATATATCTCTAGTGGTCCTAGTCAGCTGTTCTCTGAGGGCATAGAGAGATATCAGATTTTTAATTGATGTTTACTATGATTTTCATGAACAGTAGAACACTCTTATACAGCCCCCCCCCTTTTTTCTTCCATAGTACAGTCCCACTAATAAACAGTCTGATTCTACAAAGTCTCTTTCTACATATGGTATTTGCTACTGGGAGTTATACCATGCCGCTTAACTAATTTTCTGGGCCAATCTTTTGGAAAAGTAGGGTTTGTAGTACTGGTGTACAGAATTATAGTCTGCAAAATTCAACCCACTGGAACAGATTTAATTTAGTCTACATTTGATATCTGAAATATGATAGGCTACAAAAATATATATACAAAATTAAATATAAACAGTCAGGAAATGGAAAGTTTTAGAACTAGATTCTCTTGTCTCCTTGATCTGTAACTGGAAGTGTTTATGAATCATGAGTGTTCTAGCATACCTTATTATCATACGGTTTAAGGAAAAAAACATATTTATCTATTATAGATGAAACTAATTGAGAGAAAAATCAATTCTCCACCAATGTTTTCCTCACTGATCAGAGACTCAGTACTACTCTCATTTCAGGAAGAAGTGGAAATGGATGAATGGAACTTCTGTAAGGAACTGGATCAGATTGTGGATTTATCAGTTTAATGGTTGAACTGAAATGCTAGAGTTAAAAAGTGTCACTGCAATGTATAACAAACAGCAAAGGATTTTTTTTAGCAACATTTAAAAAATATGATTGTTAACAGTTATTTTCTTTGAACTGAAAGAAGGAAAACGAATCATAACTGATTCTGTTTTAATTGTAGATATATAAGAAGGACCTTCCAGTCCTTTGCATAGCATTGGAAACTTGCCTAAACAGCAACAATAAACCTAACTTAATGCCACATAGCATTGGCTCCCATGGCAATGGCTCAGTTATATTTGTAAAAGCAATACATGTGCATATATTTCACTCTAGAACAGAAATTATGGTGTGCATATGGTACTGTAATCATTTTTTTCAGCACAAAAGCACTTTTTTTCCAAGTGTTACATACAACTAGACATAGTCTCACATTACAGTAGAGAACTATTTCTTTACTAGAAGTAGGCAAGTTTGGATAAGACTAAAAAGTAAACATTTTTTCTAGGTTGGCTGGTTTGTTTAAAAACAAAACCCACAACAAATCAGGTTGTTTTTCTTGTCTAATGAGGCTCAGTACAATGACAGAGAAAAAAAAAAACTCAGAAAAGTAATAGAATCTGATGACGTTCTTGGAGTATCAGTGAATTTACATAATTTGTTTTGAACCTTACTCAGCATACAAGTCTACTCTCTTTTATTCTCAAAATGTCCACATGCTCTAAGTATTAGTTGTAGCCAAAAAGAAAAAAAATCTATTGAATATATCTCTCAACAACATTTCCCTATTATCAGTCAATTCCCTATGAATAGTATGTTCACCTTTAGTGTCAGAAACTAGACTAACATTGTACCAATATGTACGGAGACCTTAAGATCAATATATATGTACTAATTTTATTTTCTCAGTCTTTAGATAAGTTCATTTACAGAAAATGTAATATTCCTTAAGTAATAAATCTGGTGAATAGTATTCAGTCACATCTATTGTTCAGCATAGTCCATTTTCTTCCTTTCTCTGATTGAGTCACCGGTTGGGTTTCAGCTCTCTGATCTAAAAAAAGGAATCACACTGTTTTTTTGATACATTGATGGTATTAAGAATGGTTTCTTAAAATTAAGCAGCTGCTGGCCTGCTCTTTAGAGATTATCTGGATCATCTTTATTTTCAGAATTTACAGTGCCATCACTGGATTGTCATTAGGTCATAAACTTGGATTTGATGTTATGAAAAGTAGGGAACCTTCAAAAATATTATATATCAGGTTTCATCTGTCTGGCATTCAATGGAGCTCTATCACAGTTCATTAACTGAAGATCTGACCTGCAGTTTTCCTTGTGAAGAGCTGCTTTTGATGCTGCAAACTGTATGTCTTTTTTTTCCTACAAAACAAATGAAAATATGGTTTCTTACCAGTTCCACCAAAAAGTAATTATTTTCCTATAGAACTCTGGAAAGAATAGGACAACCAAACAACTACTCAGTTTCAGGGAATATTCAAATTAGGGCCTTAATTTTACCTTCAGACATTTGCTTGCAATCCCCATTGTATCAGTTGAAGCTGAACTTACTAGTCTGAGGGCAGCATTGGCCCTATGTGATTAATGTGTTCTGGCAAATTAAATTAGCTGTAGAATTGTTCAACTTGTTTCCTTGTTTCTAGTGATCAGATTACTGAATATGACACTCATCATCAAAACACATTCCTCCCACTCCTAGTCCATAAAAACCGATTTTGTCACTACTTATCATGTTTTTTTTTTCTTTTTCATGTATGTATATATTATTACTGAGGTTGTAAAAGAGGCCCAATTTTGTTTTACTTTATTTTATGATATGGAGAAGAACTTAAAGGCCTAAAAGCACATAAATTAGTCTTAATAGGCCAGATGGATGTCAAGGTGCACTGTTCAGTGCTATTGCTGACATCAAACCTCCTGCAATTATTATCATGATAAAGACTGAAAAAGAAGGTTTGTGTATGGCCTCAAGGAGGCATGGTCTCTTTAGGAGGTGAGGAACATATACTATCATTTATATGCTCGCCTCAGAGGAAACTTTAATGTATGAGCAGTTCTTACTGCCCTTAAAATGTAGCAATAATTACTATGTGAGATATGTGGCATAGCCTGGTCTAATTATTAAGGTCATTGCAAGCTTTATACCTGACTTCACAGCCTGCAGAATTAGATCCTTTTTGAGGTGCCACTGGACTGGAAACTCACTATTAGCTTCTCATGGGACACAGCTAGACTGGCCGTCTTAGGTCCTGAGGAAATCTGTGATCCAGGGACCTTTTTCAGGTAACTGCAAAGGGAATACCTGAATGCGGTAGGTATGAACCCATACTAAGAAGCTAGGTGTATCCAGTATATATAGGTGTATCCAAGCCTATAATAATGATAAAGGAACATAGGGAGACTGAACTAGCAGGACCTCCGTGGGCCACTAAATCCAGTGGCTGGCTATCATAGGAATCACACCACTGAATCCATTTTACAGCTTGTAACTTCTGGTTATAGGGAGTTTGGTTCCTTTTCTTTGGTACCTTTAGGAACATTGCTGCAGAACCTGAAGCTGTAATGGTGAGGCCATCCTCTTCTCAAAAGCAGACCCTGAATTTAATGATCAGTCTACAGCACTTCTCTGAACTCAGTCACATTCAAATTCAGCCCTCTGCAATATGAACTATTAGAACCGTAYGCAATATTCAGGTTACGATCTCCTCAGAGCTTTGCTCAGACACACCAATACTGCATAATATGTCATACTACGTAACCCTGTATTTTGTGTTATTGAATTTTGTGTGACAAAAGAGAGTTCTGAGAAGGCACTAGTCTATGGCTTCCGGTCCAAGCCAACTGACTTGAGTCAAGAGTACGAAAGATTAATCAYCTAGCGATTGGGTGAAACTTAGTACCAACTACTTTTGAAGTGTCCATCACCATCTTGTCTCACCTGCAAAGAAACTGTGGTTTATTCCTTTAAGTTCAAAGTTATGCGGAAGGAAGAGGATGTGAAAAATCACAAAAGTTTACAGAGCACCATTTTATAACGTTCCACTCTAAATAAGCAATCTTCCAAAATGGAATACGCAGAAGTACACTTTAAACATATTAAGCTATGTGGTGTTAACTTTCAGCATGAATAAATATAAACATTTTGTAGGTATTTTATGATGTATGCTTTTTGGAAGCAGGAAGGTTATTTGCTATTTCAGCACTAGGCGTCCTGTATAACAATACTGGTTAGGATTTGTTAGCCAATTTACCCAGGTTTAAATGAGTCAGTCATTACCTCTTTAAAAAGGAAATCATATTACAGAAAACATCTATAAAACTCTCACTTCATTTCCACTGATTGGATAGCTTTTTCCATGGAATTACAAAATGCTAAATGGCTCAGGAGGGTGAACCATAGCAAATAGAATCCTGATGTTCACTTTCTTATTATGCAACAAGACTGTGAAAACGTCCAATAGGTGTAAGAGGGAAATGGAATGAGGTGATAAATAATTTATAACTAGAGAAAACTAATCAGAACTCCTCAATTCCCATTGTCCCCATACAGGTGCTCAATTACTTCCTTGAAGAGGCCAAGAGACCAATAACCCAATGTCTGGGATATAAATGAATTTTATTATTAAGGAAGATATTAAAACTTACATAAGTACACTAAAGTAGCTAATCTAAATTCTGTGCAGATTTTCTAGCAACCTTTCATGTTCCCTTCCTGATGGGACTTTTTGCACTGTAGTCACTCTTGTTACAGCAATCTGCTGATCTTACATAAAAATCAGTGATTTCTCCTTTACCACAGTCAATTTTCATGCAGTCTGTGTATTTTCTGCAATTTTTTTTCAAAATATGTTTATTCTGCTCCTTTAAAGGACAAAGCATGCACTCCCTCTCTCTATATATATACATATGAAAAGGAAAACCAGCAACAAAACTAACAAAAACATTGCAGAGTGCTTTATATTAGACAAATTCAGAAAAAGTTCACCTTCAGAATTCACTACTCCAACTATAACTGCTTGTCTACACAACACTAAGAGTGCACGATTTACAACTTAAATAAAGTGCATATTTCAGATGTATTTCAGATATATAGTTGACTCATTTGTAAATGGACTAAATGTGAATTAATGCTGAAAAAGAACTGTTCACTTAGAGCCAGCAGGGCTAGTTAGTCTTTTCATTAAAACTTTAGTCCAATGGACTTTTTTTTTTACCTTAATAAAAAAATTCACAAAAAAAAATTTCTTCATGTTTTAGCAAATCATGCTTTATCTCCCAGTCTCCCTCTGGAAGTAACAGGAGGTATACAATATATCCAAACTTCTTCAAGGTCATTCTCACCAAAAAGCATGGCTTTCTAGTTGAATTGTAGTCGGTCATTCTCAAGTCAACGGCTGCAAAGCCTTCCCTGCCCTCTGCAATTCATTTCAAAGGCTTTGGTATTATAGCTTTTGCATTCAAACAAGTGGAAGTAAAGGCAAGGCTAAAATAGCATGTTGTTATATAGATATTATATAAGTTATATTAGATTATATATATTATATAATACATATGTATATATTGTATTGTATTGTATCGTATTGTATATAAGTTACATATACATTGTGTCCTGGATAACAATCCTTTAAGAGTGGAGATGAGGACTATTTATAAATATGATGAAAGGGGGAAAAAAAAAAAAAAAAAAAACAAATAGTTGCTTTCCTACATGCCCAAGCATGAACAAGCAGATGTTTATCCCCAATGCATAGGTATTAGCAAGGTAATATAAAACTCAAATTCCCTAGGTGGTTCCCAAGATTCAAAAAGTAAAATAAATTTATAATGATAAATCAAGCTTACCAACAAATATTGCTCTCTAGAAAAAGCATCCAAAGAAGGAAATATTTGCTGGATATGATCTATGTTCTGTGATCCTCCACGTGCATTTCCCTAGTGTGATACTGTTTACTATGTCTCACTTCAAACACTGCAATCTGTTCCCAAAATACTGCTCTCATAAAATCATGTGGGTTTACCCATGTGAGTTCCACACAAAGAATATGATCAAAAGGCAGAAGCACTTTTACTTGAAAGGTCTTGCAGTTTCTGCTCCTGCCTCAATGTCTTCTCTTATTTCCTTCTTCAGTTTTATCCAAACCACCTTTGGAGCTTATAATGACTTGACTCAATTTATTTCCTCCTTTCCGTTCTATCCTACCTTTAAGCAATCCTTGATTTGATTTGATTTCAGGTATTCAAGTTCACATCCAAAAGATGCAATTAATTTATTATTTTAGTAGTGCTAACAATGATTCTGTAGTCAGATTATACAAGCAAAATAGTAAAATATATCTTGGTTTCTAAAGATAGCACTTTCTATATTTTTCAATAGTCRTACAATGGTCCATCTGGCAGGCAACAGAAAACTCTTTCCTGGATGAGGCACTACATAACACTTTTTTATTGCCTCCTGATGACCAAATGCACACTGCTTTAAAGAAATACTCATTTCCAGTAAAAAAGCATTTTCGTGTAGCATACTAACATATGGATCTTTTATGCTGCATTCTTAGACTAGGACAAAAYGATACAAAAACCCTACCCCTTTCTCAGATGTTAACTTCTATTGAAAGTGTATGTATAGATGTAAGGCAGTTTTATGCCCCATCTGAAAAAAGTGTATTTCCATCTGCTGTTTCTTACAAAATTTGTGGAATCTATTCAGTCCATCCAAATACTTTAACCTGAAGACATTTAGTATAACAACAATTGCTACTTTCAGCTATGATTGTTGAGCATAGGCCATTTTAACAAAAGAAAAAAAAAATAGAACAATACAGCATTTTTATGTAGAATGCGTCTATTTTCTAGATCAATTCTATGCTTCAATGTCTTTCTGCTAGTTTTTAAATCAAAGTCTGTATTCCTTGCTCTTGAGAATAGCAAAAATATAAGCACATCCACCTTAGTAATGTCCCATGGCTTTGCTGCTAACAATCAGCCTTGATCAAAGTGTGCAATCTTAAAATAAAACAACCTGCTTTCTCACCCTGCTTTACAGATACACTTGGGAGAACAATATGGGTGTATCTGTGTACGTATATGTATATATTTTCTTACTTTTTCATGGCTCTTAAAATCCAATCATTGTCAGGACTGGAAAAGCATGCTACTTTTGTAAAGCTCTGCTTTCTGTTCTGGGAAAAGCTATCAACAACAGCATAAGAAATCAGTAATCAGTATCAGAATTCAAAGCCTAGTTGAAGAACTATATTTGGCTATGGATTCTTTTTTTCTTGCTAGTAGGTAACTACTAAATGTTTCAGCTTTGCTCTGACTTTAATTGAATATGCTCCAATTTTTCCTGCTTTCATACATTTTGAAACTGTGTTTAGACAAAGAAACATTAGCTATGCTACAACATCTACCTTGTCACRCTCCGAACAAGATGCACATGAAACAAATCAAGCCACTAATATTCTGTTATGCATTTCTTTCATATTGCTTTTTGTTGTGCTGCCTCTCTCTCTCTGTTAGCTGCACATTTTCTGTGGGCATCATAAACTCTAGGGAGGGGGAATTAATTACAAAGGTATTGATACGCAAGTTTGGGGGGTTGTTTCCCCTCTTCTCCCTCCCCCACAATCTGTCTTTCACTAAGCTATAAGCAATTACACTTCCCAGATGATTTTGACATCTGTTTTAAAGGCTTGGATTTCACAAACTATTATTAACTTTTGCAACCTTTCTGGAGTAGGAATGGAAACTTTCTGGAAATAATCTCAAATGACTAAAGCTCATTGTCATATTGCTTTGATGAGTAAATGAACCCCAGCTGAAATCAGAATTGTCTCTTTTAAATGGGAAGCATACATACACTCTTGCAAATTCAGGATGAGTGAGCACCAGTGACTTTAACAAGCCCAAGAACAGCAGGAGATTCCTCAGTATCTCTACACACGTTGGAATAATCACACAGAACTCATTTTTAGAAGTTGAATTTTCTAAATAGAAGCTGTTTTGGTCATTAGACCTTGAGCTTAAAGTACAGAGTCACCGTAAGACCATCRGAAGCAGCTAAAGGTACTCCACATGACCCAGAAATATATGTAAGATGAATTACCTAACATGTCAATAAACTACCACTATTAAATATCAGCCTCAAAAACATTATAAAAGTAAATGTTGTGGTTATATTTTGATTTTAAACAAAGAATTGAGGCTGATTAAAATAATTATCCCTTCTTGTCCTTCAAGTGGCATTAACTATAAAAAGTCCTTTTTTCCTGCTACCTGTGCAAATAAAATAAAACAAAACATCCCCACCCTAGAGACTTATGTGCAGAACTACATCAATTAAAYAATTTGCTAATTCTGCAGTCACATCATAATTTCTTATGGTTAATATTTCTGCTGGGTATTGTTGGCAACAGTGAGGAACAAGTCTAAATATGCAGGTATCTTTTTTTCAGTGAAGAAAACATCAAAGACTCACCTCTTATTTTCTGCCTTGATACTTTCCCTCTTTGCTTTCCAATCTCTGCCCATTCCAGGAAACTTCTCCTCCCCAGCAGGCAATCTTGACTGCTTCCGCAAGCAAAGTACATGTGTATAAAACCAGAAAGGAGGAGAGGGGGGAAGCTACTGAGGGACAAAAGGCATACATTATTGATTGAGGAAAAAACAATAGTCAAACAATAATATCTTTATATGAACAATAAGTAAAGAACCCTCTGCAACACTGCCTTGGTTGTATCCATCTTCTCAACAAACATCTCATTGACACTTTGCACCTGCCTCTTGTATTTTAGACTCATAGTTCATTCATAACATCTAGTTAATAACATCCTTTAATACACTTTGAAAAGTAGTCCTGCAAACCCATTCCTGAGTAAGGTTTACTGTTGTTTAAATGAAGCCTTTCTGCATCCCACTGCTGTTGGCCATAATTCAACCTTTACATCTTTGCTCTGAAACAGATACAAGGAACTAGAATCTCCCTGTTCCTTCATGAACATTATTCCCTCCATGAACATTAACTAAGCAACATGCATACAATCAGAGGTATGTATGTTGTATGACAGTACGCATATGTATTTGTATTCTGTAGTGTCTCATTACAGCATATGAAGCCAAGCCACAGTGCTGGATCTGACATTAGCCCCTAATTCAATTGTGACAAATCTGTTGGTTGGTGGAGATCCCTCCTGCACACGTGAAAAGGAGGAGGAAACCCATGCTCAGATACATTTGTCCTTACCTCTTCCCCGTGTATTTAGTATTGTCCAGGTTCACTTCCCAGTTACCCAAGGTTAAGGTTAGGTTATGAAGCTTTTTTCCCTCCGGGCATATTGCAGGTGTTTAATCAGGAAAAAATGATAATGTTTCAACACCTCCTCCATCTTAATTTTAAAAGAATTTTAATTAAAAAGAACAAAATGCCCCAGAGATAGAGAGGGTAAGAGGAATGCATATTAAGGAAAGCTCCTTGCCCATGTTGTGTTTCTTTCAATTCACCAATAGATGAAAGCAGAGAAACTCTTCCCCGTGTTCTGCAGGCAACTGAAACACATAAAGTTTTCCTTTTATGCAGATCTTCACAAAACAATTGAATGAGTGAACAATACTGAGATACTATATTTAATTTTTTATTCTTATCTGATAGCCATTTATATGGTGTTATATAGAAGAAAATATAGTTTTCTATTAACATAGGAATAATTTCTTCTAGAATGTGTTCAATGTTTTAAAATCATCATTATCACTTTCCATCTTGTTGAACAATTTTCAATAATTCAATATTCATCACTCCATGTACTTAGAGTACTATAATTGAGGGCTTACAATAAATCACGGTTATAAGTAAATCACAAACCACATATGATACATTAATGGATGACACTAATAGGATGGAGTTTCACTTCATGTACTGGTATAGTGACTCTGTAACTTATGTGCAGTAAAATTAGATTCTGTATTGTATGGTGTCCAGCCAAACAAACACAGACTGAATCTTCAGGTCCAAACTTCCGAAAAAAATCACATGGAAACACATACAGTAAGAACAACCCTGCAGTATGTCTGCAACATTAATAAAATCAACCTCTTGCAAAGTAAAGGCTTGACCTACAGCTTACTGAAATCCAGTGAAAAACTCCTACTGAAGCTAATGAAATTAAGTTCCTGTTAAGAAATGAATTCCACAGACAAGTTTTGCCATGCTAAATTCCTTATTCCTTTTGAAAATCTGAGAACGTTATCTGCAATTATTTCAGTTATGATATTAAGGAATCACTACATACAGAGAATCAGGCTGAACCTGCTTGTATAATGGAAAGCACTGCTGAAGTATTATTAGCCTCTTCCTTTCAGAAGAACATTATTCATTCAGTTTTCTGAAAGATTCCATCTAAGGCAAACTTGTTCTCGAAAGTGAACTATCTTATAGGTTAATAGCATTGTCTGTTTTATATTTTTTCTCTATCTGGAAATACGTGCTCATAACACTAGCTCTTAACTGCCTGATATTTGGCTTTGAAGTCAGTACAACATGAAGATGAACACGGAAAATTGTCACCCCTGTTGGCGCTGTTATTCCTGCCCACCTGGGAAAGGAGTAAACACACAAAAGTATGCTGATTTATAGAATTAAAGCCCTTTTTGAAAGCAGAAGGGCTAGAGACTTTACTTTGTTTAACAGAAGCTCAGGTTTTACAGAACTCTGCAAAATATGGAGAAAGAACCTCAGGGAGCTCATGTTGCCTTGATGTGCAGTGAATCAGTGTTATAACTCATATTAATTCTAATATATTGTGCATCACTGAGAGTACAGAGCCTTAAATCCTGGGAAGATGTGAATATTTTGTGCTGGAGGAATTTTGCTGGCCTTTCTCATATGTCAAGATGTAGCATTATCCAATGGGCCAGGTCATAACTACCTAATCTCTCTATCCAAAGTTTTATGCTCTAACATAGTATCTCAGCACCTTCTGCATAAAATCAATTACATTAATAAAGCCCCTAGTGGGTAAAAATAGTGATAAGGTTTTAAAAGACTCTATCTACCAGCATGAATATATGGGGAAAGTGAATGGGCAATTTATCATGAAAATTTTTGGTATGCAGTTATTTATATGGTTTTGACAACTTTGTTTTGCTAATATGAAGCTATTATAAATCTTTTCTTTGCACTATGGTAAAACAAACAAAGTCCAGTATCTCATTCCTTTTCTAAAGCTGAGATATTGACTTGAGTCATAGCAAGAGCAAAAGAATTGTGTAGGTTATTTTCATGTCTTTGTGCTTGTGTCCATGCCATTGACTGACAAGAGGTTTAAGAGTTTTCACTACATATGGGGTCAGGGTTGATGCCTGAACTCAGACAATGGTACAGCCTTAAACATGATGTACTTTCCATCCAAAGACTACTGCTGGCAAAGCAGAAGAGGGGGAAAAAATAATTTTTCCTAAATCGTGCTGAGATAGAAATGTATACCTCCTGCATCGCAGATGTCTTTTGAAATGAGCCCAAAGTGAGGCTGCCTGCAGATTCTTAAGTACCTGCAAGGTACTGTAAGGCATACAGTTGTAGATGTTTTTCTCATATTTTCATTGCGACCATGTTAAACAAAGTAAACATATCCACATAGCCACTTCAAAAAGAGAATGTGAAATATAGAAACAAACTGTAAGAAGTGTGATCAGTAATTTTTCCAAGCTTATTTTCATAAATATTGCTCTTGAACCGCAATGAATGCTTGTGCATGTTGGAAATAGGTGGTCATTCTTCATGTTTTTGTCCCTCAATCCTTGAGAATAAATTAATATTAAGAATGTAGATGTATTGATCAAAATTCTGTTCTCTATTCTTCTTCTAGTTAAAAAGCATATTATTTAACACAATAAAGTCTTTCTGGTAGCTTTACAACTCATTTTGAAAAGCATTTGGCCTCAAAATCCCTGCTAACCACAGTCATATATATTATAATTGGACAAATAATGGGAATTTCAGTACAGTGGCTGAGGAAATGAAGGGAAGGGAAGGGAAGGGAAGGGAAGGGAAGGGAAGGGAAGGGAAGGGAAGGGAAGGATCTGAGTGAAACTTTTTTCACCAAAATTAAAAAAAATGTTTTTTTCCATTTTCAGTTTCTTTGTCCCTTAAGTCTTTTATGATACTACTTATATTTTTAATGTTACTCATTTTATAAAAAGGAAATTGCCACTTTGAAATAAAAAGTTAGAAAGTTTTCCTTAAAAAAAAAGAGACCTAAATATTTGGCATTTGTGTGCTCTTCTTTTTGAACTTGAATCAAATATTTGGTCTCTTATGAATCTGTATCTTTTGGTAAATTTTACTTAAAAATAATTGCATAAAATACTTTAAAGTTTAGGATTGTTTTCTCCTTTTTTTAGCTTGTGCTGTTATTGTTGCTTCAAAGTAGTTTATTTCTGTATTTTTCAACTTGTTTTTCTCTGCTGCCCCTTCCACTCTCCCCATCGCCACAGCATGTACTTCACAGTGTCATCTGATGAAACCCCCAGCGATAGTTTCATGCCTCAGTCTAGCACTGCAAAGCCTGGTTATTAATTATACTTTTTTAACCTTTCTATTACATATATTTTTCCTGTCTTAAAATTATATTCTCTGCTCACACTTGTAAATTCACAGTTAACTTGGGCAACTCCAGGGGAATGGCACAAGGACCAGTTTAATTAACAAACAGAGACACAATACCCATAAATTAGTTCATTTTAAAAACAGTGATATATCTACTATTTGTTCTGTATGCAAGCAGGACAATGATCATACTACCATGAAAAATGTTGTGGTACATTGTCATTAAGGGGATAATTCAGTATCTAATCAAAATATGAAAAGTCTTTAGATTCTCATCTTGGGCTGTGAATTTTAGCTTCTACTTATTTGGATACCCAGTTACCAACAATTTTAATGAGAACTGAGTATTTAAATTCCCGTCATGGGTTTTAAAATCTTAAACTTAAGTTCTCCTTTGATCATGTTACCCTTGTTTGATATTTTGTCAAATGAGCTCAAGGTTCTTTAAATATCAGAATGACAAGTTATCAAATACAGACATAAAGGAATACATAGGTCATGAAGGAGGAACTGGATGTATGGAAACATTAATTAAATGAGGCAAGTGAAAAAGCAACAGCTGGAGAAACATGGGATCAGTACTGTTCTTTGGAAAACTGGGATTCAAATGCCATTGGTTAAAGGAAGGACTGGACCTGGGTTTCCTATTTCCTGTAAGAGGCACCTCACAACTGCATCAATAAATAAAAGTGTGTTACCTCATCCTTATTTCTGTGAAACAAGTGCGAAATTTATTATTTCCATCAAAACTGTTTTGCAGATTCAATCTAAATTTCTAGGTAGTTAGGAGACAACTGAAATATCCTGTTTTGATGCTGAGCAAAAAGAACCAAACAAGTGTCTTATCTTTAAAATCCATCCAAATTAAATCTGAATAAAGCATACAGCAGAACTGATTCCCCATCTCAATACGGAGTATTGACCTTCAATAAAGCCACAAACATACCAGCTGCAAAAGAAAATGAAAGGTGACTCTAAGATGTAGTTTCTAGTGATTATTCAAAATTTCAGAACCTTAAAAAATCATTTCATATACATGCTTGTATAAATCTTAATTAAATATTTTTAATTTCATGACAAATATTTCATGTTATTCCAGTAGTAAATTCAAAATGTCTGGGACTTTTTTCCAGCTTTCAGAAATTTTTGCCCTACAAAAACTACAGTGAGTTTGTCATCAAACTGTGGAAGTACTTAAATGTCAAGATCAGATACTTTACTGATATTTTTAATGTATCTGTTCATATAACTTGTTGTTCCTTCCATTTGCTTCTCAGATGTAAACAAGCAAATGTATTTACTTTCTCATCATCTACATTATTGCCACACTGTAAATAATACAAACACACATAATTAAACACTTTTCATAGATTTAAACATATCCTAGAGGCTTCTGGGAGTCAATTTATTTTTATATATTGATACTGAAGCAAAATGTTTTTTCTTGTATTTCCTAGGAAAAGCTCTTTAACAAAAAGAAATAGCTTTTTGTTTACTTGCCTAAGGAAATAATAAAAGCATAAGTCAAAAGTGAATATATTATTAACATTCATATTGCAAAATAAGATGAAATTAAGACAGAGGTAGTTTGATTTGGAATTAGTAAGAACATGAGAAGTGAGAACATGATTCTTTACCAAATTGTATGCTCCTTGGAGGATGGACTAATATTCAGTGTTCGTACAAATTTTATCAGTGTGGATAGCTATAGAGATGCTAGGTGGTATGTTAAAAATTGGTTAATAGTATCTGCTTACATTCAGCAGCCCAGGCCCATAGTGTCCTTCACAGTAACTTGTAGTCTGTCACTGGGCAACCCAAAGTACAATGAATAAGTTTGGATAGTAAAGAACCAGACAGAATGACCTGGCATGCGCGTATGTCCCTAGCACACTTTTTAAGGAAGAGATCTTCTATATTATATTGCATCTAAATCTGTGTTTACTGTGTCACAGTAAATACTGCTAATAAGATTAAAATGTGCAATATTATAAGAGCATCACTGTGTTACAGAAAAAAATAGAGATTTTTCTCTTTTTTGCCTTATGAAAAAAAATACTCCCTATATGTGTTTACATGTATATGTGCCCACTTATACAACAATAACCCAATTGTCTAGTAAACAGAAAAGTATCATGGAGTCTATTTCTTGTAACTATAAAAGAAAAGGACACTGCATAATAGGTTGCTAGACTGTTTTCAGTTATATTCTAGGAGAATACAATCACAAACTGAACATTAGCATAGGTGTGTATGTCTATGAGTACTCGAGAGATGCCTCTGGAGGGTGCCCTCCTATTCACTGTCCCTTGCTATGGATTGCATGTCAACTCTCAAGCAAGCTGCTGCACTATAAATTTCTGGAAACGGTCTTTGCTGTATTGTAGACTGCATAGTCACATTTGAATTTTGGTGTGATCACTGGATGATAAAATAATTCAACAATGATCATATTTCCATCATTTGACAATCTGCCCCAGTGTGCTTTAGTTACATAAACCAATAAAAAACAACATTCACCATCTCCRCTATTCATTAAGGTTCACAACCAAACTGATGAGTACCAAAACATAAATCCCACTTTTCTGTTTTCCAGTCTTTTGATTTAACTATTAGACCCTTGTTCTTCTAATTACCAATTAAATATTTGAAAGAGATAATGGCAAGTATTTTTCCCCATGGTTGAATGTATTATGCTTCTTAGAAAACAATTGTCCTCTGAAATTACCTTAAGGGAGAAGTAACAGTCCTTTATTTATTTAATTTTCAAAGTGCTGTTTTCTTCCTTTGAAGGGTCTGAATGCTTATAAGGATATAAATTCCTTGGAAAATATCCTCCTTCAGAATACAGATGCATATAATTTATCATTTCATTACATGGTAACACTGGCCCTGTTGGCAATGCTTCTATTTGTCTAAAAAACTTTCTTCAATGACCATCTGAATTTGCTGCTTTTGTTCTTTGAAGTTCTTTCTTGTTTTATTTTGTTTTGTTCTCAAGGAGGTCCTCCCTGTCAAGATAGGAAAAAAAGAGTGGAATCTACTGCCAGAATTATTTAAGCTTAACAATCAGCAAATTGAGGTCTTTCCCTGGTTGTGAAATGTTGCTAATTTTCATTAGAAGTTACTTTCCTTTACACATGTGAACAACTATAAAAATTAACAAATTAATTGAAAACAGTGACACAGTCACACTCAGTGAGTATTTCTGATGTTTTCTAAATCAAGACTCTTTAAATTAGTGTAAGATGAATATTAAGAACCAACAAGCAAAAACAAAACAAATGACCAAAGTCATTGATAGCTTTTGAAAATAGTATTTATTGCCTTTATTGGGATTTAGAAATAGCAGAATAATGTGAACTGTATTATAATATTTTCAGTCCAATATTTTCAGTCAGTGGCAAAATGGACAATTTTAAAAGTTTGATTTTATGTTCTTTAAATTTATTAAAAATTAAATTAAATTAAAAAGCACAAATGTTGAAAAACAGAGTATTCCACTCTGATCCTGTGACCAACCAATAAACCCCTACAATGGAAGAAGATTCAGAGGAGACGGGCAAGGGCAATGTGCCCATGAAGCTCAGGATGGAGGCAGTGACTGACCACAGGTGTTGCAAAGAAAGTTAAATTTATCTCAACTCAAAGGGGACTGGAGGGTGGCCTTTGTTTCAGATAAACAGCTGTGTCAGTTGAGAGGATCAACTGACTAAGTGGATCAACGGGGGGTGTAAATGCTTCTCCCTGAGTTCATCACAAGAGTGTGAATGTYTCTCCCAGTTAGCCAGACCAGCATGGGGGAAGCATATAGGTGGCTCAGCCCAACACAGAGTATAAAAACTGAACGACTAACAAAAGAATTTTGAAAAGAGCAGTGGGCTTGAGCTGGCTTCAACCCATGTATTCCTTCCTGCTGACTGGGGATGCCCAGCATCATGATGGTGAGCATATAACAGAGACCGGTAATGGGAAATCACACTTGTGAGTCAACCGCATGTTGCAATTGCTGTATTTTGCTAAGTGTTACTTACACTTTTATTGTGATTTTAGTATATTACTATATCATTCTGCCAAAGGAAAAATCCTTTGTAACATCAAATATCTTCAAATAAGTAAATTTGATATTAAACATTACACCTTCCACATATGGAATATCTAAAAGAACCTGGTCAGAGAGTATAGGAGTTGAACAGATCCTTATTCCTGCACAGAGGGATACTGCTTGATATTCTCTCATAAACAAGCAGGAAGACAAATTATTTAGAGAATCCATCATATCAGCTATGTTTTTTTGAACACTCGTGTGTTTTTTTTTTTTTTTTCAAACAGATATTTTCATAACTGTTTTCTTGTCATAAGAGACTTAACTCAGTATGTATTCTGCTGTATAAGAGCATCTTCTTGGAGCATGCCAATGTGCCATTGTTCCCCAGATATTTAKAAATGGCTATGGGACAAATAATGGGACAATAATATAATTTAAAATTAATTGCTAATTGAAGACAATGTGTCAGTATGAACTCAAGACAATGTTCTTCATGTTTAGAAACAGTAGGTGTTTCCATATAAAGTGCTCAAATGTATTCAGCACTTTTCAATATAAGTCAGAATGGAGATAAATAACTGAGGTTTTTTTCCTGGTTTATGCTTTTACTTTGTTTTCTTTTTGGAAATATCAGAAGAAATATTTTATACTGCTTTGTCTTCTCTTGATGCTTTTATTGAATTTTTTGATGATACTCATGGCCTTGCAATTTGCCTTGCCAATAAGGAACATTATATAATATATAATTATATAATATATAATTCCAATAAGGAATTATAAACATGATGCTCTTGGAATATATTCCAAGAGCATCATGTTTAATTTAACAGAAAGAGATATCTTTTCTCCACCTTTGTCAGTCTAATATCAATAGATACTACAGTTATTCTGCTGCAAGTATTAACTCCACCTAAAACCCAGAGAAGAGAATAAACCTTTTTGCCATTTCACTAATTCTCCCTAAAAGGGAGAACCTAAAGATAATCCTCAGTATCTGAAACTTACAGCACAGTATATACTTAAAACATAATAATAAATAATACTAAAAAGAACAAGTGAAGCCTTCACCCTTTCAGAATCTCTGAAACTTCATAAGTAGCTCTGAAAACCCAATAGGCCCTTTCCAAATCCTCAGTCTCCCACTGGCTGTCTCTCAGAGTCTCTCCTATTCAATATTCCTTTCTACCTTATTCCCTTACAGCCACAGAGTTCATCTTTGCCTACATTTTTGAATGCCTGAGACAAATCTGACCCTATCAAATAAAAATTGAGAACTGACTGAACTATGTCCAGATGATGTGACTTATTACAGAGGTTATTTTTTCATTAAAGAGACAAAACTCTTGATCAGAATCAGCTGTAAGGTGAAATAGCCGTTATTCTATATGGTATAAAGAATCTAGCCATTGCATAATGGCTATCTGAGAAGGCTTTTTAAAGTGGCCTCATTTCTCCCTGACACAGCAGCATCATCACCTAACCCCGAGATACATTGAGCACTGTAGAAGACTTTTGAGGATTTTTTGTTAAATTGTATCTGTTAAGGGCTAAGGTTATTATAATTTACATAGTCAGATTAAGTTAGGGCTCTGGAAGAAAAAAAAAAATCAGAGCTTTAGCTAGGCTTCCTGTGTTAATGTGTTACTTTACTCTAAGTTCTGTCAGTAAAACTAACCAGTTACATTCCAGTGAAAACTGATCTGTGAGACAATCAAAAGGTAAATATGTGAATAACTATCAATTGGCATTTACGTTCATCTACTGTATGCATGCACATATGTACAAAGTGATAGATATAGAAGCAGAACGTTCACTCTTACTTACAGTTGAACTATATTATCTTACCAATTGTAGATTCTACTCTGTATGTTTAAGTAAGAGAAAGAAAGAACCACAGTATGCCAGAATAAAACTGTCTTGCATGTTTTTAGGGAAAAGTAATGAATGATAAAACAAGAATATGGATAATATTTAAATAATAAAATATAAGTACAAGCATACCTTGGAGATATTGCAGGTTCAGTTCCAGACCACTGCAATAAATCAAATATTGCAATAAAGCGAGTCACACAAATTTTTTGGTTTCCCAGTGCCTRTCAAAGTTATGTTTACACTATACTGCGGTCTATTAAGTGTGCAATAGCATTATGTCTAAAAAACCAATGTACATACCTTAATTAAAAAATACTTTATTGCTCAAAAATGCTAACCATCATCTGAGCCTTCAGCGAGTCGTAATCTTTTTGCTGATGGAGGGTCTTGCCTCGATGGTGATGGCTGCTGTCTGATCAGGCTGGTGGTTGCYGAAGGCTGGGGTGGCTGTGGCGATTTCTTAAAACAAGACAGCMATGAAGTTTGCCGCATCGATTGACTCTTCCTTTCACAAAGGATTTCTCTGTAGCATTGAGATGGTGTTTGATAGCATTTTACCCACAAGAGAACTTCTGTCAAAACTGGAGTCAATCCTCTCAAACCCTGCTGCTGCTTTATCAACTAAGTTGATGTCATATTCTAAATCCTTYGTTGCCATTTCAGCAATGTTCACAGCATCCTCCCCAGGAGTAGACTCCGTCTCAAGAAAACACTTTCTTTGCTCATCCATAAGAAGCAGCTCCTCATCCATTAAAGTTTTATCATGAGATTGCAGCAATTCAGTCACATCTTCAGGCTCCACTTCTAAGTCTCATTCTCTTGCTGTCAGTTCTAGTTCTCTTGCTGTCAGCCTGTCCTTTAAAGCTTTGAAGCCAGGCATTGACTTCTCCTCTCTAGCTGTGAACCTCCTAGGCGGCATCTTCTTCCAACAGAAGGCTGTCTCGTCTACACTGAATATYGGTTGTTTGGTGTAGCCACCTTCATCAATTCTCTTAGCTAGCTCTTCTGCATAACTTGCTGCAGCTTCTACATCAGCACTTGCTGCTTCACCTTGCACTTTTATGTTATGGAGATGGTGTCTTTCCTGAAACCTCAGGAACCAACCTCTGCTAGCTTCAAACTCTTCTCCTGCAGCTTCCCCACCTCTYGCAGCCTTCACAGAATTGAAGAGAGTTAGAGCCTTGCTCTGGATTAGGCTTTGGTATAAGCGAATGTTGTGGCTGGTTTGATCTTCTATCCACACCACTAAAACTTTCTCCATATCAGCAAGAAGGCTGTTTCTTATCGTTCGTGTGTTCACTGCAGCAGCACTTTGAATTTCCTTCAAGAACGTTTCCTTTGCATTCACAACTTGGCTACCTGCTTGGCGCAAGAGGCCCAGCTTTTGGCCTGTCTCACCTTTCGACATGCCTTCCTCACTAAGCTTAAGTGAGAGACGCGTGACTCTTCCTTTCCCTTGAACACTTAGAGGCCATTGTAGGGCTATTAACTGCCCTAATTTCAATATTGTTGTGTTTCAGGGAATAGGGAGGCCTGAGGAGAGGGAGAGAGACGGGGGAACGGCCGGTCAGTGGAGCAGCCAGAACACACACAACATTATTGATTAAGTTTGCCGTCTTATAGGGGCATGGTTCAAGGAGCCCCAGAACAATTGCAATAGTAACATCAAAGATCACTGATCACAGATCACCATAACAGATAAAATAATAATGAAAAAGTTTGAAATATTGTGAGAATTACCAAAATGTGACACAGAGACACGAAGTGATCACATGCTGTTGGAAAAATGGCACCGATAGACTTGCTCGACGCAGGGTTGCCACAGAACTTCAATTTGTAAAAAACACAGTATTTGCAAAGCACAATAAAGCAAACCACAATAAAATGAGGTATGCCTGTAACCCTGTTACAATGTGTTTTGGCACTATATTATCCCACTGAGAAATGTGTATTGGTGATTTTGACATTCACTAGCAGACTTAAGATCAGAGGAAAAAAAAAGAAAAGATGCTTAAATATCTCTAAGGTCCACAAAATTACTAATTTAAGATAGAAAATATGTCTACCACCTGTTTTTGTTTCACTTAATGCTCCCTGATAGTAGGAATTTTAATACACTTAGTAGCTGAGTATTTACTGAGAGTCCATTCCCATAGACATAAATAAGGCATATAATTTATGCTCACATTTAGATTCCTAATGACCTAGGATTTCTAAAGAGAGGGACTGTTTCACTTGCTTTAAAATAAGGATGTAGATGCAAGTGCCATACAAAATGCTCTACAACAACTGAGACAGTGCCATGAGGCTACCAGCAATCACACAGGATTTGTGGCAGATTCCTGTCCCTCTGGCTCAGCAGCTGGAGGCCAGGCAACATGTCCTATGGCATCTCAACAGGCATTGGTGACCTATGTTAAAGTGACTGAATCCTGCCTAGAGTGTCCAAATTTCTTTTACCATCAAAGAAGACAGAGTACCTTTCAAGGTCCAGAGGGGAAATTGCTCCTTTTAATTTAGGTGCCAAATCTTAGCTAACAGATTTTCATTTTGAAAGTATTCAAAGACACCTATTTATCTCCACTGACAGTATTAGAACTTAGAAACTCTGTAGACATAAATCAGAAGTCTGGGTAAGGCAGAGAGGATCTCAGGCTATGCATTTCCAAAAGAACACTATAAGCGTTATCACTTTTCATTTTCAGGTGTGTTACTATCATCTCCAATTACAAAATAATTGGATGTACTTTTTTTCCCTCTCAATAACTGTTTTCCTCAAGTTAAGAAATATTTTACTAAGTCTTACTTTCACTTTGAACAGAAATTTTCTGCAGTTTCCTTGATATTGTATCTGTTGGACAATCATAAAAAAAAAACAAACAATAAACTAACAGATTTCCAAAAAATGTACTAGCTCTTCCAAGTTGAAAAGGCTGGGYGATGTCTTTAGACACCCTTCACAGCACAACGTGATATGCAAGCTTTAGCATTTCAGGAGCCGCCCCTGGAAAGAGCCTCAGAAACATCTCTTTGAATATAAAATAAGTTATTCCAAAAAAGTATCATTTTAGTCTTGCAGGGGATTATGAATCCTTATTATTTGCTTCCCTGCATACCTGTTTCATAACTGAATTATTGGGTACACTGAGTTCTTTTATTTCTGAGCTTCTATCTTGACAATTTAGGTGACCTGCTGAACAGTTAAAGAGAAAGCTAATCATGTAATTCAAATTACAGCTGGTCCTGAAAAGTAATGTATCACATGTAGACTGTAATTCAGTGAACTGAAAAGATACAGTAATTCACATTTTCTTCATTTACTGTTTTCTAGTATTTTGCAATGAGCGTTTTTAATTAAGTTTAATATGTCTATCCTTACTTAGCTTAAATAACTGCATAAAGCAATTATTTGATTTCAGTAGAGTTGCATGTGGATTAAAGTTCTTCTCAGCATGGATAAAAGAATAGTAGAAGAACTTGACATTCTTTGTACTGAAATACAATATGATTATCAACACTGTATGACTGCTTTTCCCAAGATTTCTGGGAAACAACCTACAGTTTTTGAAGGGACCAACATCCAATATAAAGGGTATTATACTATGTGCTTCAAGCTAGACAGTTATATATTATGCATTATAATTTGCTGGAATAATGTGAACATGAAACTGAAGAAAAGCAAGTATTCAAAGTATTTTTTTTAGTTTAGGGATACTTACATGGTATGTCTGTCCTATAGTCAGCAGAATGATGTATAGAGTCCTGTTCTGGCTCTAAATGAGGCAGCTTACATTCCAAAAGCCCAAGGAGAAGAGATGTCCACATAGGTTAATTTTCCCTTTAAAAAGATAAATTTTTTTTATATTTCTTTTTTATCTAACTCATACTAAGAAACAGAGTAGTTTATCTGGTGTGAATTTCTTTCCTTCTCCCTAACTAGCTAGCTATCTAGCTTTTAACATCTGAAGTAAAACATTTAAAGGTACCTCTAGAAATCTGGCATCATGTTGCAAACCACAGTGTTGTTGTATACACACATGACAAGATTTTCAAAGGGATTTTGTAATCGAAATATGCAGAGAATCAGCCAAGCCTATCCCAACTCCCATGCAAATACTTAACTCCCAGTAGTATCTGGGGGGAGTTAAGTATATGAGTTTTAAAGCCGTTGTGCTTCTGGGCCTAAGTAATTGCAAGGGTGAGGTTGTTATTTATTTATGCACTTTTAAAATCTCACTAGAGGCCTATCTGCACCTGAATGAAGACCTTTGAAAACTAGGCTTTTAGGAATCTAAGTTAATGCCTGTATCTCTTGAAATAAGAATTACGTTCTGAAGACTCACAGAGGGGGGATGCAATTCAGCTAATTTAGCCCTCAAAGCTGGATGTCTAATCCAAGTGTGTCATTCAGGCCAACTTCTTACTCAGAGGGGAGAGGCAGAGAGAGATGACTCCTGAGGGTGATTCATTCATCTTAAGACCAACATTTAAGGAAGGTTGAATAAAGAGTCCTCTAGAGGTATCTAAATTCTTCTTCTGTGCTAATGGATGAAGGAATTTAGTCAAGTGCCTTAGATTACGTGCTTAATTTCTGGGTAGTGAAAGATTAAATGAATCCTGCTCTTAATTTTCTTGGCTATATCTTCAGATGTGTTCATTTCTTTTTTTTTTTTTTGGTATCCCTTTCCCAAACAGACTGCAATGTTATGTACATCACTGTGTAAACAATAGTTCTTTAAAGTATTGGAATTTATTAGAGTGATCTTAGAAATGCTTTACATTATGTTTATCTGATTGCATAGTAGACTATGTAAGATAACTTTTTGTCCCTTTTTTTCAACTACCTCCTGTTGTTGCCAGTTGATTGACAATGCTGGCATCATATTTTTCCAGAAGTATAGAAAAGTGAGAGAAAGAAACTGCTTTTTTGCAGTCATAACAAAGAAATTGCTATCTAAATTCCTGTAAAGTGAGGGAGCAATGATATAGAAAAATGTGGCAATGCCTCTACACTCAGAAAGCTCCTTGCTTGAGGCTTAAGATTTAAAATCTGCAAATTTGTTAAATTTTGAGACTTTTTTTAATTTCAAAAAGAATGCAAATGGACTGACTTATGTTTTTCAGTCCTCTGTAGTACATCCTACCTCAGATTCCAGGCTCTACAATGTGTTCTTATTATTGCTTATATATTCATTGTTATACCTCAGAGGGATTGCATTAAGAACAAAAAAAAAATGTTAAAAATAAGAAATAAATGTTGATACCCAGCAAAAAAAACTTGATGAAAATCTGCTAATCTGTATCAGAGAAAATGTTGGCCTTTCATGGGGAAAATTAGAGATAAGAGTGTTATCCTTCACATATGTAGTCCAAAGGCAAGCAGGTATCCTAACAAGGGAACAATAGGATTGCACTAAGATGAGGTATAAAACTTTTCTTAGTGGTAATACACACTGTTAGTCACAGATTCTGTCCCTTTCCATGTGATTTATTCTGTATTCAGATTAAGTTTAACAGAAGAAAATATTGAAATCCCCTCCTTTTTAGTCTCCAGCTAAGCAACTATACTTGTAAGAGTCCTTATTTTTATTCAAGATCTATTACTGAGTCAGTTCTTGCAGCACTAGCAATGGCAGAATTTCTGGTCTCTGGAGTGGCCTTGAAAATTTTAACTTCCCTTGGATGTGTACAGAGCAAAGGTAACCAGCATGTCCCTTAGAATTCAATGGGTGCTATCAACTATACTTCTCATTTTTTATAACGGTGATACCAAAACCTGAAAATATTATATTCAAAAGGTCAGAAAGAAAATTAAATCTTTTCTTTTTTTTCTTTCTTTTTCCTTTTTTTTTTTGCCAACTTTAACAATGTAATTGCAAAGATTTTCTGGCATTCAACTATTTAAAATTTTCACAGTCAGTTTTGCTGCCTGCAACCAAATTGTTACATCTATTCTTAAATAACCTTAAGATTACTATTTTTTTATGGGCTGAGGGGGAACAGATCTGAATCCAAATTGCTGGAAGCTAAAGGAAGAACAATAGAATGCAAAATTGACATCTGAACAAGTAACAGTGCATGTAACGCATATCTGTAGCTGTCAGATGACTGGGTTACATGCAATTCTGAATCATCAGTCGTGTCTTCCACAGCACAGCAGACAGTGGCAAGTTATCAGAGCCAGAGTCCCTGTTGAGAACATGTTCTCTCACATGTCAATGTTTTTCCACAATGTAACTTTACAGATATTAACATAATTGACAAAGTAAATGTCATGCAAGATAGGTGAATCTATAAAAACAAGTTTAAAATAAGCATGATTAACATAGACTAATGAGTCTGACAATTCCAAAGACTTAAGACTCTCCTTGTTGTCAGTTTTGACAAGCAAGTACACATTATCCTTATTGATTAAGTAAAAGAGTCTTGTAGCCAACAGAGGGAAAACCCAGATCATTCACTTCTGTCTGTTAGGTTTCATCAAGAATATTTCCCRCTTCATTTTGATCATAGGGATTCCTGCAGAGAACACAATTTTGATTGATCAATCCATATACTACTTTAAAGTGATATTATCCTTTCATTTCAGCAGGGACAAAGTTCCAACAAGAACTAGAATATTATCAAAGGCCTTCTAGAAGTTAAAGACAGATTCCACAGCGGATAGCCCCATGTTAAGACTACTTTTAGTCCTCACTTTTGGCTATATACCCTAAAAATTGTATTACCTCATCAAAGCAAAATGATTCCAGATTTTTTTCCCCAATATAAGAAATTTAAAAATCAAAATTGAACATATTGTTTTCATTGTAAACTGAAAGTGAGAAGTAATTCTTAACCAAAAAATGTAACTTTTCAGTGGCTTTGTCATCACTACAAACATTTTGCTGTGACTTCTGCAAAGTAGAAAAGGGATATAATGTAAGACTAGAGCGAAACATCCGCCTCAAGCTTCCTTCTTTCTTTTCTGAACTAGCTGCTGTCTGATAAATGTGCAATGATGATATATATACAAATTAATTCTAATGATGGATGTGGGCACCTACCACACAGGCAGAAGACTCTGTAAATGCCAATGTGTGGCACATGGACTGGATTCCTAAACCTGGAAAGAAGTTCCTAGACTCTGCTTTGTGAAGGAAGAGAACAAAGGAGCCTTAGGAGGAAACGTCAAAGTGGTGATGAAGATAGATCAGGCTGAAACATTATCAGGGCTGAAGAGGTCTCTGGCATAACACTTGGATTGTGGATAAATGTAAAGGCAAGAGGAACAAAGGAGAGCGGTGTGCTACTAACAGGATTATTATTGGTAATATAAAGCTAGGAGGGGATTAGAATGAATCAAAAATGGGGAGCAAGGACAAGTGGATTTGTTACTGCTTGTAAAGAAGAGACCAAGTTGTTAGAGGATAAGAAATGATCCTGCTCCTGGCCCCACTGATCTCCTCTTTCCTTCCTGTGCACTACCTCTTTTGTACTGGAGGTGGAGAAGAAGCTATCTGTCCTCAGGGATGTGCAGCATCTGTAAATGCTTTGCGTGTGATCACACAGTTGAGGAAAAAATACCTATTTCTTTCATTGGTAATTGCATTTCCTTTTTGTAGGTGTTACCATGTTTTCTCCCATTGAAAGAAACAAGCTAATTCTTTACTGGTGCATGCTCTGCCTTTGGAAAGTTGTTTATTTGATCATCTCATGCTTGGTTGCTATGAATGGGTTAGTGTCATGGAGGGATTGAGTCAGGGGGGCTGCAAGAAAATGTGGCCGCTCCATGACATGCACTCTAGAATTTACAATTTATTTAATGTGTGGTTGGCTCAGGAGTTTACTGATTTCTAGTCTAGGATTTCTATGCTACACATCATACACCAGTTGCAGTCCATTCCCCTCTGGCCAGTTTAGACCAGCAGCACAGACCCAGGAAAAAAGAACACCTATGCTGACTGCTGGTGGTATTCAAGTTCTGACGGGTGGCCTGACCGCCCCTGCACGAAACAGTTCCACCTTGGGCTCAGTCTTTGACATGGTGCCTGAAGTCCTCCTATGGTGTGCTGCCTTCATACCCCATGGGGCTATTGTCTTAACTGCTCACTGCTTTATAAATTAGACTGTCAGCATAAGCTGCCAATGGCCTTGTGAGGCACGTAGCCCCAGGCCAGTCTTTTCCACTTTCTCTGTATTTAAGGCCAATTAGCAGTTGTCACCCTTTTCACTAGGGTTTCTATCACCCACTTGTGTCCAGCCTCAAATGTGTTACAAGACTGAAATCAGTAACAGGCATATAACACAGTTTGTCTCTGGTCTGGGTTGCAGTGTAAGGAAGATGTATATAGATTGTTCAATATTAGAAAGTGTTCATATTTCCTGTAAAAGCTACTGAGTCTGTCTGAAAATACTTAGAGTGGAGAAGGAAATTGTTCAGTCTTTCCCTCATTTCACCCTTCTACATCCCTCTGCAAAATCCAGTGTGTTTACCTGCACAATTATTTGCTCCAGAGCACAATAGTCTCATTCTGTTTTAGTCTAGTTCATAAATCAAGTGGTATTTTTGCAGACTAATCAGATGATTTATACAAAAATTCCACTAGCCTATTCAGTTCACCATTGTATCAAGCAAATATTTGATATTAAAATGTATCCACATACATCTTTCAAGATATTTATGCAGGAGCAAAAAAATCTGGCTCTTGATATCTCTCCTGTTTCCCTTTCCTGCCTGTAACAAGAGTGACCTAGATCTCCTTGAAGAGTTAAAGTTCCATAATGTCTTGTGGAAGCATCCGTGTTTTATGTACATTTCCTTATATGTTGTACAGAATTTTCTTTCAAAATCAGAGAGGAACTCTAGCCTGATGAAACTATAGCACCAAGGAAGTAATAAAAATTAAAAATAATATAAGAAAACACCTAGGTTTTTATTTTAATTGTTCCATCCAGTTTCTTTAATGGCCACATAAATGTTTGTACTGGCACAAAAGTAAGAGCAAAAGGTCAGAACAAGGTATGTGTGGGACTATTTCTTTCAGCACTAGGGCCAACCAACAGCTGTAACTGAACCATGGAACAGCACTGCAATCTGCAGTCACAATAGTAATAGTGATGTTGCCATTGAAGTCCTCTGCAGCTGGTGTCTCGTTCGTTTTCCCCCTTTCCCTGCTCATTCCTGAAGCAGTAGGTTCAAGACATTTTGGGCAGATGTGTGCTGTTGCCCTGTGGAGGCAGATCACGCATGTCTCTGGAGCGGAGCAGAGTGCACCAGTGGCAGGGAAGGTAAGGCTGGCAGGGCAGACTACTGTAACTGAGCAGCTGCTGTGACTGGCTGTATTACAGATAAATACAGAGAGGGGCAGGAGAAATTTAGGCAGCTTTCAAAATGCCTCCTAATGCTTATATGACAATTGCAGTGCAAGGTGGGGTAACTGCAACTTTCCCTTTTCTCTTCTTTACTGTTCTTCTGTCCAAATTTCAATTCTCGTAATAAAATGTGGCATCATTTAAGATGGAAAAAAGTTGTATTGTCTGGCTGCTTCTATACCCTCTAGAAATTGTTCTTTCTCCCACTACACTCAGCTTTCCCAGTCAGAACAATTAGTATAATTATCTCAGGTCACACCTCAGTTCACAGTGCAGACACTCCAGTTTAATGGGCTGAGACACAGATGAACTCAGACACAGTTCAAATTATTCTCATAGTCTCTGTTCCAAAGTCACTGTTCCATGAAAAAAATATTAGAATAAAATTTCTAACTCATATTTACCCATTCAGTTCCCATGTTAGAACAGACTTTTTTCCCCCTCCTCCCTGAACTACCATCTGATTGTCTCACTCTGCTGGCTCTTCTCCCTCAGCTGAACTCTCAGATGATCATCATCCTAGAGATTGAAAAGAAATACCTCTGGGCTACATTCTGCTCTGCTATGCAGATATGCCTGTGTAAGTTTAAAGTCACTTAACTGATTTTCTGGTTAGAGAGGCATTGGGAATAACTAAATGGAAGGCCAAATCTCTTTCAGCCTTTGGCTCCAGATGCTGTTATTACTGATAAACCATTTCATAAGCTGCTTTCCTTTTCAGATATTTTGCTTGTAAACATGAATCTTGCCTTTAGAAAACTGTAATCAAATAAGTGCTCATGCTGTCTAGTATAGAACAGTGATAGCTGCACTGCACAGTTAGTGTAATCTATTTCACAGTATGTCCTCTTTTAATCTTTTATTCGGTTCACAGAAACTGCCAGGTCAGAACACACAACTGCTATCTCTGAAGGAGGAGTCTGTTAAAAGTTTCCAAAGAAGGCCAAAAAAATTTACATTAACTCTACTATACAAATATTGGTTTTTTTAGGCCCACCTCTTTTCACTGGAGATGAAATGCGAGTTTAAGAAAGAAAGTTGAGACTGTGAGACCTACTGAGTCTCTGAATTTCCCGATATACTGGCTGGTGGGGAAGATAAGGCTCACATGGAAAAAGAAACCCCTTTCCTCGTGTGTTTGCTCATCTGAAAATGACAGAACTTGTGCCTTTGCCATTTCTCATAATGTAAGATTTAAAAATATGTTTTGAAGACTCCAAAGTTGTTTCATTCTATTGTGAATTTTGGAGTAAGAAAAGAGTTTGAGGCTATTTTTCCTTTAACCTCTCAGTTGTAAATAGCTGAAAGCAGAGCCCAGCTGAGCCGTGTGTTGTGCAAGTGCATAAAAACAGGGGCATTCTCACTGTACTGTCTCCACCTTGAGTCCCAGTACCACAGCATTCCCAACAGGAATGGGGCTGGGAACAGGGCTGTTTTGAACAGAGACATTTATTCCTAAGTATGACAACAACCAGAGCACTCACAAGTGGCTAGAAGTCTAATTTCCAAAACACTGTGGGGCACATTTCCACATGTTTGAATGCGTAGAATTTCCATAACAAGCCATGATAATGTGTTCATATTTACCTCCATACATGATAATGTGTTCATATTCATATATTTGCCTCCATGTTATTTATAAATGCAAACACTTAAATTATGTGACAAATAGAAATACATAACTTGAGACATATGTGCCAAATAATAAAAAGTATGGGAGAAAAAAACAAGTATATTTAAAGTTTCCATGTATAAAATCAGTTAAGTTAAATATTGCATTGGTAACATAATGCTTGCATTTTACGTTGACCTTTAATAGACAGCAATACTGATGAGTGTTTTCTGCATTTGCTGTGTTGACTGGAAAATATGTAGAAATGCAAAAGGAACTACTCGGATTTGTTTTAGATTTGACATTCCATTCTACATAAATCAAGGATATAAATTGTTATTATCAGGTAACACTAGCTGAATATGTAACAAAACAGAACAGAAAAAAACTACTGAAAAAAGTTATTTCACTTAATTCAGTTTTTAAATACTTGTAGATATACAATCTGTATCTCATAGTTGTCYTGAATCCACTAAACTCTCAAATATTTTCTTTTTCCCAAATAACTATTATTTAAAAAACAAACCTGCAAAAGTCATATTCTTTAAACATGAAAAATAATTCTACCATCTTTAGTTAAACAGAATGTAGAAAAAAAATCCTCTTCCATCCAAATCAGTTTGACTGTTTTGCAGTTTAAGTTAAACATGTCCTAAAGTTTATTTTCCTAGATAGAGGTAAAGTGAATAAGAGCAATGGTTTCTGATTCAGAATCATTCATGATAAATGCTGTTATGTGTTGACCTTACATCAATGGAACTTATGTCCATTGGTTTTTTGATTACACGGGCAATATAGCTGTAACTATATATATGAACATCAATAATTATAATTATAAATAACTACAACTATAAATATAACTATAAACATATGTTTGTTTTGCAATAACTGAGATCCTTGGGTCTTCAAACTGAGAATACTACACATTTGTGTGGAGGTAAGAATTGAGAAAATCTTCTTACCCACAATTTCAGATTTTCTACTTCATTTCTCCTGGTCAAGTTGATTTGACTTACTGACATGAATCACTTTCCCCCACTCCCAGGAAATAAGTACAAAGGACTGGAGATTTGTATTTGTATTCCAGCCACCCTGAGTTTTACCTTGCTTTCTTCTTCATTTGAACTCCAGGAGTTAAAAAGCTCAAAGACAGCCTTTTATATACTGCAAGCACAGCTTAACATGACTAGCATTTTCCTTGTTCTTTTTCGTCTCAAAACAAAGCCCTAATCTGTTCATACTCTGAAGTATATATATTAAAAACTTTATACACAGAAGTCTGGAAAAATCTCAAGAACACCATTGGAGTTGAAGAGAGAGTTCCCCAAACTTAATTTTGAAAACTTGGTATTTAGGTACCCAGGGGTAGCTTTTACCTAGGGGGCATTGGGTATCCCCTACCAAAGCTTTATAATCCTCAATGAAATCTTCCTGAGTCATATCTTCCTTTTGCACTGGGTGCAGCCTGCATGTGTGCTGGCACCAAGCCTGGCACAACACACACCCAGGAAGCGTACTGTGTCTACGCAGCAGCCCTCAGTGGGCATTTCCCTGGCTCTCAGAGATGGGCGTGAGGCAAGCTGAGCTGAGTGTGGAAAGCAAGAAGAAAGCTGGATTGTCCTGACACCCTTGCTGTCCTGCAATTTTGTTTATAAGGTAAGTGCRGAGATTTATTGTATAACTGTGTGCTGCAATCACCCTTTTAATAATGAAGATGAATGAAATACATTTTTTCCATTGAAAAACTAGTTTGGTAAACACATCAAAGAGTTCTTGTGCATTTGTGAACCCTCAGTGGGGTTTCTGCTGGCTACTGACAAGTTCTCAGAGACAGCTATGTGGCAACGGAGGCTGAGTGTGAAAAGGGGCACATGGGAGAAAGTTATAAGGTCTTTAGAAGGTAAAAGCTTTTTTCCCCCTATTTTTAGCATGTCAAAGCTAACTATTTTAATCTTGTTAGTATTGCCTTGAGAATGAAAAACCTATGCTATTCTCGTTTTGTAGGATATCTAATAGAGTTGCATGTGCATCCATGCCCACACTCACAATCTACTAAAAATTTTTCTGTTGAGATCCCTAACATCTGAGAACTGCCACTACAGTTACCTATGTCCAAAATTAAGATTCTCAAAAGCTCTGTCTATGTTTACAAATATTGTGGTACTGTAAGGGTAAATCTGTATTGTGAAATGGTTGATGCTGAGGACATAATGACAGATTCACAGAATCACAGAATGGCTGAGGTTGGAAGGGACCTCTGGAGATCATCCAGTCCAACCCCCCCTGCTCAAGCAGGGTCACCTAGAGCACATTGCACAGGATTGCGTCCAGGGAGGTTTTGAATATCTCCAGAGAAGGAGACTCCACAACCTCTCTGGGCAACCGGTTCCAGTGCTCTGTCACCCTCACAGTGAAAAAGTTTTTCCTCATGTTCAGATGGAATTGTCTGTGTTTCAGTTTGTGCCCGTTGCCTCGTGTCCTGTCGCTCGGCACCACTGAAAAGAGTCTGGTCCCATCCTCTYRACACCCTCCCTTCAGATACTTGTACACATTGATAAGATCTCCTCTCAGCCTTCTCTTCTCCAGGCTGAACAGGCCCAGCTCTCTCAGCCTGTCCTCATAAGAGAGATGCTCCAGTCCCCTAATCATCTTTGTAGCCCTT
>NW_020447282.1:0-5675 GCF_003343035.1 Apteryx rowi | reverse complement strand
ACTTCCTTCTTCTGGTTGAGTTTGGCCAGGAGCTCCTTGCTCATCCATGCAGGTCTCCTACCTCCTTTGCTTGACTTCCTACTCATAGGAATGCTCCAATCTTGAGCCTGGAGGAGGTGATATGTGAATATTAACCAGCTCTCTTGGACCCCCCTTCCTTCTAGGGCCTTAACCCATGGGATTCCTCCAAGBAGGTCCCTGAAGAGGCCAAAGTTTGCTCTCCTGAAGTCCAGGGTTGCGATCCTACTTGGTGCCCTGCTTCCTCCTCGCAGGATCCTGAACTCYACCATCTCATGGTCACTGCAGCCAAGGCTGCCTCCGACCTTCACATCTTCCACCAGTCCTTCTTTGTTTGTTAGTACAAGGTCCAGCAGCACACCTCTCCTTGTTGGCTCCAGTATCCACAGCCTACTCATTTGGTGGGGTTTAATTCAGATTATCTCTCATCCGATCCCATGGATCCATTAGCAGTTGGAATGAGTCTTCTAGTTATGTGTCCTCCAAAGGAATCAAATTCCTGTGCTTGGAATGGGAACAAAAGCATTGTAAGAGGGTATAWTTTGGAAATTCTCTTCAAAAGCATAGTCCCAATCTGAAATTAAAAATTAACACTGATGCACTAAAGTCTCTAATCCAAAGTTTCCTGGACAACCTCCATCAGCAAATTATTACAAATCCCCCTATTTCTGCTTCTCATCACATGAATTCTGAAGGCTGTTAAATTCCACCAAGCTGAAAAACCTTCAGAACTTGGATATACATTCTTCGAATATGCGCCTTAGATGGACCATAAAAGCTATAGTAGGGAGGAACTTCACTCCTCAATTAATTCCAGAAACTTAGCAGCTAGATCACTTATGTGAGTTTCAAGAAACCTTGTAATCTTTCATTTGCCCCTTTTAAGAACAGATTGGGATCTCTACCTTTCAAGGATAGTGCMTAGTTATCAAAACTGGATTTCTTACACATTTACAGACTCACGATTTAAAGTTAGCATGTTTTCTGTTCAAATACAATTTTCCCACCTAGTCCTTAACACATTCAGGAGGTAAATTTTCAATAGATCAACTCAAGAGGGCCTCACAGAGGATGTTCAATAAACAAGAACTAAGATCCTCTGTCAGGATCAGAAAGGATCAAATTGGATTCAGGTGTCTACATCAACAGTAGCTAAAATAAAAATAAGAGAGTTRATGCCTTTCATATTCCAAATGGTTTTCCATGCTACCAACCTCTTGTTAAAAGAGAAAAATCAACACTGAGAAAGGTATGGAAACAGCTTTAATACTTTGGTGGTGGGTGCTGCTGAGCATCCAGCATCAAAAGAGGTGCTTTTCATGGTGTAGAGGAATGAATTTAAGACTCTTCTTCTCCTATCAATATTTTCTTACTGGTTAGATTAAATAGCTCACCATTTGGAGTCTAGATTTTTAGGAGATTTTACTCTTGGCTGCTAACACTCTCCTTTTAGTTAAGTGCCTAAACCAGTTTTGATGATTTGCTATAGAGAGGATTAATTTATACTGGAACATACATTTATCTGTTTTAATTATCTGGTCAAGTTTCCAAAACTTTCTGTTTCATTTCATGTCACATTTGAATATCATCCAAAAAAAAAAAAAAGTTCAGCATTTATTCATCAGAAAGCAAATATCAAATGAATGTACCATTAATTGTTATTGACTGTCAGAAAGTTATTAAAATGCTATTCAGAATGCAAAGAATAAGAGGTCCACATGACCAAAAGTCCTGCATTCATCCCTAAAGCAGCAGTGGCTCTAATGCTTCCTGGTTGGTGGGGTTCTCCCCCACTGAAGGCCACTCYGCTGCTGGAGCATCTGTCCTGCACTGATGTGCACTTCCAGGTCCTATTTCTGCTTCCTGTCCTGCTGTGTCGTGGTGCTGGGTTTGGKGCTAGGACGCGTACTGCACTTAGGAGCAAATAGGACTCAGAAAGATTGTACTGACAGTTAAAGATTTCTGGCAGGGATTGACCTCGCTATCCCCAGGGTAAGAGCTCTCTTGCAAATAAGTACGAAAAGAGAGCACTCTCAGAGAACCTGTGCAACAAAAAAAGAATCCTCACAATTCTCTATCCCCAGATAGTATGTGAAAGCCATGAAATTCAGACTTAACTTTAAATAACAAGCTCTCRACAGAAGGTAGATAAAAAATGTTCCTCTCATGTTGCTGTACATATCCTGAGCTTGGCATGGATGATAACATGACCTGGAAAATCTTTATTTCATTATATAGATCTTTGACAAGAATTAGAGTAGCCAACAGACTTAAGCATTCAAAATAATAAATAGCTATGAAAATTGCTACAGTTCCTAAAATTGTTTGACATTCACTGCAGACAGGCAAAGAAAGAAAGATTACTTTAACTTTAAACCCAATTTTTATTTTACTTCCCATGACTATCAAATAGAATTCATGAATCTTTAAAAGAAAGAAGGTTGGGAATTTGAAGATTAAGGTGCATATATATGTATGGGGGAATAGAACTACACAAAGCTGTTCACACTAGAGRTTCAAAGTGTTTTTAAAAAAACACAGATTTGCATGGGAAAACTCAGAAACATGGATGAAAACAGGAAGAGAGCTACAGATCAAATATGAGATGAATTACAGAAGCTGACAGGAAGAGATAGAGGGCCTCCCTGTACTTGTACCTTTTTCTTTTAGATTATTCTAATTCCACCTCCACAAACATTGATTTTGACCTAATACAGGCTTTTTATAGAAAAATGAAATGCTGAACTACAGTTCTGCTATATAACAACACACAGAGGTAAGTAGAGAAGTTGTACCTGAGAGAAATTTTGCTTAAGTAAGTATGCAAATAAAAATGTAATATATGAAGGTTAAAAAAAACAACCTCTTAACAACTGGATGTGGTTGGTTCTATGAACTTGGTTCTAAGAGTGCTGGTGACTTATGTATTTAAAAATAGTAATACCATAATATTAAAGCATCTATCCAATCTTCACTATTTTTGAATGCTGAAGTGTTATAAAGGGTGCATACAGACAGTGAATTCAAAAAACACAATAATTACAGAGCTTTTTAAAGAATGCCAAGTTCAACAAAAGGAGCAATCAAATCCTCTAATACTTTAATCTCCACCACCATATAAACTGACCCCCAGTTCCATTGCAGAAAATAAAGGTCTCATAGATAGAATTTAATTTTTATATTTGGTACAGACAGGCAGGTGGGAGCAGAGGTAAAATAGGTAACAAGTCTTTATCTTATTTTTAAGCCTGTCATCGTAAGTGGGCAGAGAAAAAAAGCAATGAGGAAAGATTATRAGGGATTGCCTAGAGCTGATCAGAATCAAAACAGGTGGACTGGAAATTTCCCTGGCTGTAAACCTAGGATTTAGTATGTGGGTATATATCCTGGAGAGGGATTTGTTAGCATAACCATTAGAGGTATCTGAAAGAAAAATGTTTTGACATCAAAATGTGATGAAATCACAGCTGTGGACTTTTGAGCAAGATAGCTCCACTATTAGTTTTCACTGTATTCAAGGTGAATACATTTTTTTAATGCAAGATTACATCTCTGTATCTGATTTTTGTCATAGAATATTTTATCCTCACAAAATATCCTTGAAAGGTCTAAGTGTTGACCTTATAAAAGTCAATATAGGGCTAAGCCTTAAACATTATGGGTTATCTTGAATTATTATTCTAATATTCAACTGCAAATGAACCTCAGATTTAAGATTACTGCAGAGCATGTGGAATAGCACYGAGATGCACAGGGGATCATAGCTAAGCGTTATAAGAGTGAGTTTCTCAAACAGAAGTTCAGAAACAGTGATTCACAAAGTAGGGGTAGTCTGTAAGCAATTCATAGCAGACCATATGCTATTATAAAGTTGACAATAAGATCATAATACAGTTAAAACAGTTTTGAAAATGAGTAGTGATCCATTAGAATGAAAATATTAGCTACTCTAGAATAACTGTCACAAGAAGTAGGTCATGAGTTTCGAGCAAGTTATTGAAATTCATTCCCAGTTTCACCCTTCAGACTAGGACAGTCATCCAGAGTTGAGGACCAGGCAGTTCTGCTATTTTGATAAGGACCTCATCTGTTTTGTGTAGTGCTTTCAATTGAAATACGTAAACAGTACATAGGCCCATAGCAGCAGGAGGCAAAAACAGTTCCTGATCTCCCTTTGTAATTCCTTGGAAGATTGGCACTACTTATCAGTTTTCATTCATCTTCTCTCAGCACCTCCATATATGTAATGGCATACATTTCCCATAGAAAGTAAGTCCTGGCTTTTGTTTACTTCAAGAAGTCTTGTATGGAAATCCCTTCATTTTCCCTCACTCTTTAAAGAAGCTATGATTTTCATTGTTAAAGCACCTGGAAATTAAATTGTGTTAATCTTATTATCACATTTATTGTTATGATTGTATCTAAATGGGCCTCATATCTAGAGAGCAAAAACCAGTAAGTGAAAACAGAGTGCTGTGCACCCACATCTATGAATATATTTGAACCACAGCAAAAAAATAGTTATAGAAGGCATTTCTGATTTTTCTCATGACTGATGTCAAAGACTTCCTATTGCTGTATGTGTGACTGATTTAAAACCTATGCTTAAATATTTTGTGAACTATAATGTTGTAATTATTGCCCTTACAAAGCTCAGTCAAGAATACAATTTCATTGCGTCTGTAGGAAAGATCCATCAACACTCCTATTTCATTTTCTAATATTCCATCTTCTTGGACCAAAGAAGCAAGAAGAGCTGGAGGGTCAGATAACATAGTTTCAATGCTGTCTATCTGCAAGCTGTCAAACACTTATCATCTTGAAGCTGAGATTTTCTTGCAGCTGAGAATTCATTAATCCTAGCTTGCACTTAGTATGTTGGCACTGTAATAGGAATTGTTGAGACTAAGACCATGTAAAAAGCACTGAACAGTAACAAATCATGTGTCTATATTGTAGTCATCACAGTGATTTGAGTAATGCAAATCTATCTGCACTAATCTTAAACCAGGTAACCTGAGTACTCAAAACATCCAAGTCCAGTGAGGTCTACTGACTCAGGCATTATACTTATATTTTACAGGTTTTCTTAGCTGCTAACTCAAATATGTCTAGATCTCATCATAATTACAACAACTGAGAGGCAGCGAACAGACGCAGCAGTTTGCGCAGCAGTTTGCGCAGAAGGGCGCGTGAAGGGACRTGCAAAGGGACCTTTGTTTCTGTTCCCTGTGGTGTACATTTCCTCAAGTATGGTCATGACACGCTGCACAGCGCGTTCCCCAGCGGCTGTTGGAGTTGCTGTGTCAGAGGCTTGGACCCAGACCGACCCTCTGACAGTAGATGCAGCTCTACAGGTCTCAGGCTGCAGGGAGCGCTTGGGGCCTCTCCGGGAGGCCTGGGCTGGCAGCCAGCTCTCCTGCAGGAGGTGTGCTG
The DNA here is from genome assembly GCF_003343035.1 of Apteryx rowi. NCBI lineage: Eukaryota > Metazoa > Chordata > Aves > Apterygiformes > Apterygidae > Apteryx > Apteryx rowi. Next base: position 221 of record NW_020447282.1, on the reverse strand, counting down.
CTGTTGACGAGTTGTGTCATCAGGTAAGGGAGTTATGGGAGGAGGTCAGTAGGCTGCGCAGCATCYGAGAAGCAGAGCAAGAGATAGACAGGGTATTCTTGGAGACTGTACAGCTCCAGGAGTCCCAACCCCCTGCAGCAGTGGAGTTGCCAGAGGGCTCTGTGCCGTGTGAAACGGTACATCATAACATCGTAGAAGAAGGCTGGAAACTGGTCACTGCT
>NW_020447281.1:146950-168872 GCF_003343035.1 Apteryx rowi | reverse complement strand
TCAGGAGGAGTAGGAGCCTTTCTCCTCCCACGAGCAGTGACCAGTTTCCAGCCTTCTTCTACGATGTTATGATGTACCATTTCACATGGCACAGAGCCCTCCAGCAACTCCACTGCCGTGGGGGGTTGGGACTCCCGAAGCTGCACAGTCTCTGAGAATACCCTGTCTATCTCTTGCTCCGCTTCTCGGATGCTGCGCAGCCTACTGACCTCCTCCCGTAACTCCCTTACCTGACAACACAGCTCATCAACAGCAGCACAGCTCCTGCAGGAGAGCTGGCTGCCAGCCCAGGCCTCCCGGAGAGGCCCCAAGCACTCCCGGCAGCCTGAGACCTGTAGAGCCGCATCTACTGTCAGAGGGTCGGTCTGGGTCCCAGCCTCTGACACAGCAACTCCAACAGCCACTGGGGAACGTGCTGTGCGGCGTGTCACGACCATACTTGAGGAARCGTACACCRCAGGGAACAGAAATGAAGGTTCCTTTGTGCACCCTTCTGCGCAAACTGCTGCCTCTGTTCGCTGCACTCTAGGAGCTGCGCTCCAGGCCTGGCTCTTATATAGGCCTCTCCCTAGCACTGGCTAAGAGGGTGCTTGATCTGCCCTAATCAAGGGCCACTGGGATCAAAGGCCCCAACTCCCTCTGGTCAGGGGCAACCAAGAGAGCTCKTTAGCAGCAGCCACTCCTAGCTAGAGCTTTTCCCAGGAGAAGTCAAGGCCTCCTGCAGCTGTCCTTGCCTAGCTTCCCCTTTCCTGTTCACAGCAATCACCTGCTAGTTCCTGGGGGGTCCTCAGAAAGCCCACAACTTCCAACAAGGTCCTCAAGTTCTAGTCAGAGCCCAAACACTGCTGCGCAAACTGCTGCCTCTGTTCGCTGCCTCTGTTCGCTGCGCTCTAGGCCTGGCTCTTATATAGGCCTCTCCCTAGCACTGGCTAAGAGGGTGCTTGACCTGCCCTAATCAAGGGCCACTGGGATCAAAGGCCCTAACTCCCTCTGGTCAGGGGCAACCAAGAGAGCTGATTAGGGCGGTCAAGCTGTGCACCTTCTGCTGCATGCACAAGCCCCCCTTCCTGTCAGTAGCTTCTTCAGTATTCTGAATGTCATTGAGGCCAGATTAAATTTTTTTCCAAATTTTGCTAGTGTGATTTCTGTCTTTACCTTTGACTCAAATTCGTGTGGTCTTCCATTTCTTCAATTGCATCTCCCTGAATATGGGTATCCGATATGGGGTATACCTGCTGCACCCACATGACTTTTGCAGTCTTGTAATTCTTTCTGCTTGCCTTACTGAGTCCGTTAAGTGTTAGCACTGGCAAATTCCATCTTTTGTAGCTTTCGAGTGTGATACAGCATCTTTTCCCAGCAGTCAGTGCTGACCTTCAGAAATTGTTTTTAAAAGGGAGAAAGATGCAAGTTTTTCATTTTGAAACTCTCTTAGGAAGTGAAAGCCGGAAGTCTGGCACAAACCTCTTCTCAATGACTTCTGGTGCTACTATATAAAGGAAGGTATGAGTCATGCAATGAAGGTAGCTACCCGTACATTTTCAGATATCATGCAGGCCTAACTGTCTGCCTGTCTTTGCTTGTTTTTTTCTTCTCTTTTTAAGCTAGTTGAAATAACATGCAAGCTACCAAATTAGGTGGGTCTTGGAGAAATTCTAAGCATATACCCCACACTTTCTTGAAAATAATAAATATACAATTTATACTAGCTCTCAGCTCAGCATAGGCTAATTTAACCTGAAAAAGGTAACTCTTACTTGTTATATGTTCATATATGTTTATATGTTCCTTTCCAGCTCCCCCATCAACAGGTCTGTATTTCATCTCTATCTAGATGGTTTCCTGTACCAAGCAGAATGATGCTCTGTCAAAAGTAATAAAAATCATTACAGTGTATCTGTAACCTAGCATATATGCTAGGACTAAAGAATTCCAAAGAATGTACTGCATAGATCTAACCTCTGTATTTCTAAAACTGGACTAGTTTCCTACAGATGTTTTCAGAGGTGCAGAAAGGTAAGTGGCTATAAGGAACAACCCTTGAGATCTAATAAGGACCTCATGGATTTTCTGTGTTCTTTCTTTGGCCCAAGTCAAAGAGAAGGTTTCTTAGGGACAAGATGATGTGTGTCAGACAAACTGCCCTGAAAAGGGCGATGTCATGAAGGGTCATGGAGAAGTATAAAAAGAAAATAGACTCTAGAATGCAAAACTTGCTTTATTGGCACTAATCCAGGGTGTATCTTTTTAAATCTGAATTCCTGGTGATAGTTATGTGAGATTTGCAATACAGACTGCTTATTTTGCATTTAAACTTACTTTTTTTTTCCTTAACAAATCTTGTTTTAAATACATTGTTCTAGTTTTTGACTGGTATGAAGTCAACCCACCATGACATGTCCTTGAAGGAAAACCAGATTTCTGGCCAATTGGAAACTGAAACTGAATTCTTTTCCACAGGACATGGTTTGCTTTCAGTTCTGCTCACAGGTTCTTGAGAGAAGTGACAGGGTAAAAATGGTACCCTTCCCAGAGCGAACAGCTAAACCCCTACCGTGTAGGTATTAGTTGCTGCTTGCTGGTATGTAGAAAAAGTTGGTGGGCTGGTGTGTGCATTAGGATTGAGGAACTAAACATTACAATGTTATGCAGTCTTTAAAACTAGAAAGGAAGTAGGCAGGGCTGAGGGAAAGACAAGTCTTAATACAGTCTGTAATGGACTCACAAGCAATTGAGTGTTAAAATGGATTGCCAGTCCTTTTCTACATAATGATACTAGAATTAGATAGACATGTGGAAGTATCGTTGAGATACAGTGCAAGTCTTTAGCTTGAAACCATGGTGTTTTTTTTTTTTCTTTCCCACAAAATTTTCTAGTGAAGTCTTTGCTTTGCTCAGAGTACTCAGGATATCAGATATTATTGCTTTCAGAGAAGTAAACTGGAGCAGGAGCCATTAGATTAGAAGGTGTCTTCTTTCCCCTCTCCTCACTCCGCCCCTTCTGACTGTTGTGCGAAAGTAACAAAGAAACAGTGAATTGATTCTATTGTGGCTTTTCACTTATCTCTGTCTTTGGCATTTCTTTGGCTGCTATTTTTCCATGCTTCCCCCCCCCCCCCCCATTATGTTGCACTGAAAAACTGCTGCACTAAAAATCCTACAGACATTTTAAAAACATTTATTTCTTGTTCTAAGTGATCWTTTTTTTTCCTGTCTTCTCAATCCATTGTTGACACTGTTTGAAATGAGCCTATACAAGCCAAATGTTTGACTTCTTAAAAAAAAAAATTAGTCCCTTTCTTTCCTGTATGAAATGTTATTCTCTTCCACAAATGGTGTAGAATTTCACTGGATGTTCTCTGGATTTCAGTATGCCATATAGCAATATTTCATGATACGTTCTTTTTTTCTTTATTTGCTGGCTTTTTTAGATCTATAGTGCTTATACCTATTTAAATGTATTTTTGCAAGAAATTCAAGCCAGAAAAATGGGAAGTGAATCTAGGTTTTCAAAATCAAGAGCTCAGATGAGCCTACTTATTTGGTGTAGTTCTTGGATATTATTTGCAAGGTGTTTGTGCTGTGTTTGTGTGGAAGGCTGATGCAGCAAGCAAAGCATTGTTTTTTATGAGAGGATTCTGATTCTGAGGCTTTGGCTCCCTTTTATTCTCCCCTTCCTATCTTGCCTTGTCTGACATTTGAACTTTCCTCCCCCCCGGGATAAAAGGAAGCCCTGTACGGGGTGGGGATAATTAATCTTTCTTCTCAGCTGCTCACTTAAATGTACCTGTAGGCCCAAAAAATAAAGGTGTATTTGCCTAGACTGAAATGCCCAAAGCAGGTGTTTCAGACTTTCTGGCTTTTGCTTAAGCTCCTTAATAAAAAGAAAAATGAGCATTTATTTAAATTTCATCTCAAGGGGAGTATCTGGAGGCTTGAACAAGAGTGCATGGTTCAGCCCTGAAAGTCAAGGAGATGATCTTGCAGCCATGGGAGCCCTTTGTTTCCTCCTTCCCAAGGACAGCCAGCTAACATGGAAGGCATCCACTGTGTCTCAGGTTTGAGTCTGGTTGGGAAGAGATAAGTCTTAGTCCAAAATTAACAGCTATAGTAATCAGAATGAAAACTGACTAGAAAAAAATCATTTTTTGACACTTACTGGTTCAGGGAGTAACAGGGTGTTTTTGTTTGTTTTCTTTTGTTTAACAGAAGACAATAGAAATTGCATTGTTATGTAGGGGAAAATCAGCTGTTCATGAAAGCATTAAAAAAAAAGTAAAAGTTCATATCAATTCAAAGAGCTGTGGATTGTCACAACCTTGCACCTATGTGTGCACGTATTCATAAGAAATATCGTGAGTACGTAGAGTTTTACACTAGGAATTGAACCTCTAGTATTGATATGTCTGAATCACCTTATGATTTAGAATTGCAAATATGCTCATCTACTCTGGAGAGAACTAGCAACTCAGATAAACCCAGGGGCTGATACGTGGTTACAAAAGTAACCTCCCCTCCACAGGTGAAGAAAATAAGCAGCAGCAGTAACAGGAAAGAAGTATTTGTCACTAAAACTTCTATTTTCCCTGGGAATCAAAGGTTTTCTAGTGCTTCGAATTCTGCAAAAGCTATTGCTTCATCATTTCAGCTTTTGGGGTAAGTCTAAGTCAGGCATGTTTTGTTGGTTCCATCTTTGCCTTTCTGTGTAATGTTGAAGTAGAATGCAAGTTTAACCCTTTTCTCCTTGAATGGCCTTCTGGTTTAACACATACAGAGTACCAGTCTTGCATCAAAATAGCATTTTGTTTGTCTCAGTCCTTATGTGCAAGTGCTTCACTAAAAATTTGACAAAATCACAGTTTGTTAATGGCTTTTATTATTTCAGCGCACAATAAGTTACAGTTGGTATTTTACAAGTCTCTGTGTTGAAAAGCTTAATCTAATTTCAGGTGTGTTGCAGTGAAAGAAGTGACGATACAGGATGGAAAGGTCAAGAAAAGGGGGACAAACCTATGTTACTAAGGTTCTGTAGTTACTTATTTAAAGAGGGATTTGTGTGGAGACTTCTCTAACACACTAGGTTTGATTTTGTTTTTTAGATCATTTTGGAAGAGAGCTGGCCTGGAAAGCTGTTTCTTGAATTGAGTAAGACCAGTCTGTCTCAGTGGACCTTCAACAAGCACTGTTAAATGAGTAAAGTACTTCCAGGCTTCTCCTCCTCCACAGTTCACCATGTCCACAACTTTAGGAAGAAATGAAAAGTATTTCCAGCATCTCAGGCACAGCATTCAAAACTTAAAGCTTTCAATCATAATATTAATCAAAATATTGAATGATCATGAAAGTTAAGGCACTTCCATCAGCTACTGGGGAAATAAAATTGAGAAAAGATGTCAAAGTTGATGAATGTTTGTATTTTCAGAAATTTGCTGTAAACGTCCGATTTTACACAGTCAACATGGTGGTTTTTTTGGCAGGAGAATATAGATTCAGTTTAGTAATGAAATCTCAACTTGTAGCTACCATGGAGAAAACAGGAAAGCAAATAAATAATTACAGTCCATGATGGAAACTTTACAAGTGCTATTCATGTGATTCAGTGGCAGCTTGTCGTGAGTGTTTGACCAGCTCTCCCATTAGACTTCAGCATGCTTGTTTCTGCCTCTGATCAGGTATATACAGTTCTTGGGTCTTAAATGACATGCAGTTATTGATAGGCCTGAAAAAAAAAATTATTTACTGGTTAACATCTCATCCAACCACTTATTCAATATTAGCAATAATGAATACTAGATAGTCAGTATGTTGTGTGCATGCATGTATGTGAATATGAAAGCCACTTTGCAGTTCAGTGAGTATCCTTAGGAGAGATGTTGAAACAGAATAACAGATGTTTGTCTCAAACAGCTGCTGAAACTAGCAGGGTTAGATTTGCAACCAGTCTAATGGGCAGCTAGTTAAGGGTGCAAAATGCAAACAGTCTGCTGAATAAAATATGTCTGGGTCCTGTTTTTGGCCATGGTTTCCATGGTAGCATGGGGCACAGTGGCATGATACAGCTAAGCAAACTGTCCTCAAACCAGGCTAATCATTCCTTTTTCAATTTTGTACATATGCCAAGGGAGTGAGAGGGCAAAGCATCCCACCCAGGCTTTCTGGGCAGCAGTTTCTCTTACAGAAACAGCTAGTATTTATGGAAATTAACTTAAAGACTGTCAGGAGAAAAGTAGGAGAATACAGTGAGGACAGGATGGAAGAGCGATCAGAGACAAATGGGTGACAGACCCGAAGTGTCCATTCAAAAAGACGTAGGAGTAGGAGAAAAAGGTGGAAAGGAGAGATCTAGGCAGCTGGCTTCAGGAATGAGTGATGAGGTAAATTCAGAGGATTGAGTTGGAAAAGGAAAACAGTGTGACCTGAGAGGGGATGGATGTCTTTTGGGGGGAAAGTGAAAATGAAGGTATGAGGGAACATCTGTGAGTTGCTGTAAGGAGCTAATTTGAGTGATGGCCATTCATGTAGCCTTCTGATTGTGAGCTGTCACTTCTCATACTGACAGATGCCTAGGCAGATTGCAAATGGAGGAGAAAGGAAGTTAATGCTTTTGCTCACTATTGCTTTACAAACCCTCCCAGCCTGCGTCATTCTAGAAGGATCTATATATGTATATTTTAATTAAGAAGTTTAGTCTGGAATCCTACAAGCCAATTTGAGAACCAGCATTTACAGATGGGTGACTTTTTAATTTTCTTCTTTTATGTTCTTTGTGAAAGGCTTGTTGTGAAAAAACAGATTCTCATTGTCTTTTAACTCAAGATTAGATTTTTTATTATTATTATTTTTTTTTTAGGATGTGGAAAAGGGGTTTATGACAAAGTTTAATCCTTAAGGTGCTGTTAGACTGAGACTAGACTAAGTGGAAATACGATGGTAATTTTGACAACACAAAGTTTACTTTGTGTAAACTGTATTATAGGAACTGTAACGTATGATAAGATAAAATAACTGAATTTGCCTGTTTGCTTCATTTGGAGAGTCTTTTCAGATTTGGGCCCTTTATTACTGTGAAAAGCTTCTAATGTTTATACAGCTTTGTAAATAACAAAAATGCAAACTGGAAGTGACCCATAGCTGTAGGCAGTTAGAGGTCAGCAATGGGGTAATGTTTCACATTAACTGAATTGAACAGAATGAAGAGTACAGAAACACATAAAATCCCTTTAATTCCTTTTAAACCCACACTAATCTATGTGATTGTGGATAATCCTTTGAAACAGCACCAAAATCAGCATGTGGAGCATAGTCATAAGCGTGAGGTTTAGCCTTGCAGTATTGCTTGTACCCTACTGGCACTTTTCAAAAACTATACTACACATTTTTTTTTTTCTTCTAACTCTCTTTGACCAAAATATCAGTGTCTTGAAATTTAGAAGTGCCCTCATCATCTATCTCTTGCTTCTTGTCCTCTGCCTTAGGTTTCCTCAAGGAACTGTTACTTTGGACAGTGCAAAGAATGCAAACATATTCTTCCAAATGATATAAAGAAACAGATTATCTAGTTCATATTCGGTCAAGCATAGAGACTTTGAAAACAGGAAAATTTGTAATTTGCTGAGAAAAAGCAAACTATCTGCATGTATATCATTTCTTTACTAGTAGTGTGCTAGGGCTGTTTACTTCAAGTTTGATATTCTTTACCAAAAATTATTAGAAGGTTAATAATGATCTGTCTCCTGAAAAGGCAGTTTGTCCTACTGTGGCCTCCTTATTCCACTCCTTTCCCATTCCACCCTGCCACTTAGAAATATTTCTCAAGATAAGCATGTGGTAAAACCCAAGTCCTCAGCTTAGAGCAAGGAATTAGGAGGATTCCTCAGTTATACCTAGACACGATTGCCTGTCTTGTCACATGCAYGCTTTGTTCTTCCTTCACTGGTTTCTGCGTTTGTTAAATGAGTTCTGTTTTCAAAAGACGGGTATGTACTTCAAAACCTTCCATCACACTGGAAAGTGAAGAGGGTATGGGGATATATTTAAGTATAGGCAAAGTGTCCTTACAGTTGAAACCTCAGATGCTTCATTGGGAATACAAATTAATTAAAAATCAACTTTAGTTACAGTTTAGCTTCATGAGCCTTTCTTTATTCTTTACAGCCCTGATTTCTGTCCAAATAGCTCCTTTTACGCTTTAGCAACATTACCACCACAACTTGTTCAGACAGCCAGATGGTGTACTGTTTAATTCACCTGATTGCTTTATCAACAGTGAGAATGGGCATGAATGATTTAGTTGGTTTTGGGGGGTGAGGGAACAGTATTAATACTAAAACAAATTGTTACATCTTTTCATCTTCTCCCAACAGCCCTGACAAGTGATAATGGGAACTTAGTCTTATCCAGATTTTTGAAATTAAATGTTTCTTTTACTTAACTGGTGTTCTCAGCCTCATTCTGGACTTTTGATCATTTGAACTTTGATATATCGCAGTAGAGATCCCCCCCCCAAAAAAAAAAACATAAAAAAACCCTAAATAAAAAGTTTTTATGCCATTGGAAGCAATCGATATCTAGTGAGATGTCTTACCTAGGAATTTAGGAAGAGCAATAAGAAGAAACATTAATCTTGTACATATGAATGACTTGCAATGGCGTGTGCAGGTTGCTGAACCACCTGACCTAAGGACTTGTCTCTGGCAACTACTGATCTGTCAGAAAAGATTAGAAATTGCAGTGATGATAGGGCACTGCTATTAATCACTGCCATCTCCAGACTTGTTCAGAGAGCTTAAATCAAACGTACAAACCAAGAAAAAGGAGGAACGGGGAGAGGTGAGACCCAAAGCATTAGTCCAGTTTTATCCAAACTGAAAAACTAACTTGGTGAGTCTTATTTAGCTGATGATTTTCTGTATGGGGTCATTGTTATTCACCTGGAAGGCAACTAGCTCTGCTACGAGTTCTGTTAGCAGTGGTGACTTTTTTAAATGGAGTTGTGCAGTATGGGGAGAAATGATCATGCAGCATACATCTTAGGTTGTGTGTGAATTTGCTTGCTTGCTTTTTAACATTGAGCTAGAGATTTAAGATCCCTTTTCTATAAACTGATCACTGTTGCCCTGTACAGCATGTGGAAAAACATTTAGAGCAGTTTTGATCTAAGCCAAGCTCAAGTCACCAACTTGTACAGAACTATGGGATTTAATATTAAATGCAGAGAAGCTTTTAAGCCTGTATTGTTTTTCATAAACAACAGATATCCATTTAGATATAAGAAGCATGTTCATTCTTTATCTCTGTCAATGTTTGCTCTCAAAACTGACTTTTATTTATAAAGCAGACAATCYGTTTTCCAGGGTTTTTTTTTCCTCTTGCTCAAGCTAGACCATTTTTGGGACCTGTTGATGTATGGCAAAGTGTGAAAAGGAAATGAAGATTGAAAACAAGTGGCATGATACAGGAAAAAAACAGACAATGGAAAATGCTTAGCTTTTCTTACTTTGTTTTTTACTTTCTGTTTTTTAATGAATAAACCTCAGATTTTTCACGGAAAATTAAAAAACAGAGGATCAAACACATAGTGCCATATAAAAAATACCCTACTGCTTTTGCTGACTTTTCCAGCCAATCTGTGACTCAGAACTGTAGTGCCAGTCTAAAGGGATTGGACTGAAGGAAGTGCTGACAGAGATGGTATTGCAGCCCCAGAAGCACAGAAGTGATAATTGGCTATTCTTCAGAATTTAGAACTTCCTGTTCTTAGTGTTAGTGGCTGGGAAAATATGGGAATCAAAATAGGTCCCCAAAAATATGGTTACAAGCTTTTTGATCTACTCCAAAGATTGCTTCCCTGCCCTCTCCCATACCTCTAGCTTACCTATTTTGACATTGAGGCTTACATGCATAAAATATTTATATATCTTAGCAGTGCTTGTACTGATGCATCTAAACAGTTTCTCTGATTCTCCTGTAGCCCACTTAACCCTTTATTTCATTTGTTAGAGTAATAGCTTCCTCCATTACTCTCCATTACTATGCTTTTCTTCTCTCTCAGTTGCGTTGGTGAGAATGCTCAAAATCTACATTAACACCCTGAGCTTGGGTTTGTGATGTATAGAGACATAGGGGTTGAGGCATTAACGATCAGAGCTGATGACAAACTTTCCAAATGTGCTACTGACTTGGCGTACAAGGTTAATTTAACAGTTTGATCTATTTGGTCTATTTGTTGATGACCAATAACATTAAATGTTTGCTGAGTGAACTTCCAGGAATCTAATCAGCTAGTAAAGATAGCAAAAAAAATGAGTGCAAGAAGGCTTAATTTTTTTTTTTTTTTTAAACAGGATGGTGATGAGATGGTCTTGTAGCTATTGCAGTATTTAACAGCTCTTAGTTTCATGCTTAATGTCAGACATGGTTATAAAAGACTGTTCTCCTGCCTTGTTAATATTTCTAGACGCTTTTTTCAGATGGTGTTAAAAATGGATTTTTACAGGTAATTCTCTTTGTGTGAAAAATTGCATTCAGATTTTTACAGCAGTCATCAGCTTTGTGTCCCTTTTTATGCGCTTCAAGACTACTATCAAAGGAAAGCAATATTTTGTGTGGTCCAAAGAACCAGCCTCATGCTCAAACACTTATGTTCTCCTTAGGGATTGGAACATGTTCTGTGCATGGCTGGAGAAGATACTACAGTTTAGTTTCCTTGGAAAGGAATATGTATACATGCACCGAGATCACTGGGTGATCTAAATCAACATGAATTAGTATGGATGATGGGAGGATTTGCTTCATAATCATGTTACTGCTCTGAAACAAAATGCTAATGTAGGCACAGCAATGGGGGCAGATGAATCAGTGTTTTCTAATCTGAGGGAATGAATGTTATGTTGTAATTGGTGGTTTCCTACTTTTTTTTTAGCAGTAAGATTATAGCTTCTGTTTCCCATAGGCTAACCTGGGCAGAATTCTTCCCTCATAACTTACATACTCTGGTTGTCGTCTTTTTAAGCAACTACTTATATTGTGCAAAATTAAGCACATGGATTGATGTAGAGATTGTTCACACACAATGATATGGATTGACTTGTTTATTCCTTGAATTCTCTGTGGCCTTATTTTGATATAATATTCTTAAGTTATTGACCTGAGTTCAGGGGTGGCTGAACACTCTACAATTTTTCTACTTCAGAAATGACTATGTGGCAGCTGGAGTGAAAATGTTCACATGCACACAATCTTCAATTTGCAGAAGAGTGACACTGATGTATTGCAGCTGGGGATCTAGGCCATCATAGATATAATATACAATGAATAAAACTTGATTGAAGTGTACAATGAGATTCATTTGTGCAAAAGCTGTTATTTATAGGGAAAAAAAATACAATGCTACAACTATGCAGAGCTGAAAGTATTGCTTAGGCAGACCACATTTTCTGAACAGAATTAGTAGCCAGTCAATGGAAAGGGTAACCCCTGGTGAGGGGGAAAAAAAAGTAATGATGAGTTCTGAAGAATTAATGTAGGAACATCACCTAGATGTATAAAATCATAATAAAACCATGGCATCTTATGCTCTTCTGGTATGTTAACATCTTTGTTTATTCTTTTTATTTTGTCCTTGTAACACTCTTTAGATAATAATTTGTCGCATATTATCAGATAACTAGCTTGCTTTACTGTTACAGTTCCCATATTGATCTTTGATTAAAAATGAACCCTAAGTTGCTACCTATTGCAGGGTTTGGCCACAGTTTAATTTGGGAGCCAAATCCTCTAGGAAATTATCAACTTGTTCCAGGCAGGGAGGGGGGAGGGTGTTGTGGACAGATGCAACTTTGCTGTTTGAGTGAGGGTGTTGGGGTGTGTGTGTGTGTTTTAACAGAAAAGAAAATGCTCTTCTCTTCTGAGGTGTTCTTTCTTTCTGTTGTTTAACTTTGTGGAGTTTTGTAAGCTGCATAATTTGACTTCCAAACCTCATTGACTTGATGTCACTTCCCGTAGCAAAGCCAAGCACTACAAGGTGATGAAAGAAGTCCCTGCAGAACTGTATCTGTTGCCAGTTTTACAGGAYTGAGTACCAGCTGAGAGCTTTACACTGTTCTCCTTTTCTTCACCACTGATTTTCTTCATCTGCATAGCAAGCTCTTATTTCTGGAATTGCTCTACTCTTCCTCTGTATGTAACGAGTGCTTTGGAGTATGGCACTTTGCTGATGAGGAATTGACAACCTTGATGTCTGACACTTATATTTGTTTTCCATGCTCTTCTTCCAAGAGTTCATCAATCTCTGTCAGCAGTATGTGCAGTGGGGCTTTCACTTTTATGTGCCTGCTTATTTAGAGTGCATCAAAAACAAAACAGTGGTTCTTTTTTATTACTTATTTGGAAAAACCTTTTTTTCAGGGAACCATCTCTTTGAAAAGTTTAATGCTAGCAAAGTGCTGGGTAAACACTAAGGAGTATGATATTTGGCTAACAGGTATTTCAGCTGAGAGGAGAAGTGGATCTGAAGTCACAGCAGTAGAGAAATTCTAGGAAAAAGGTAAATATTTCTTTTTTTTTTTCAGATTTGTGCTACTGAAACAAGCATGTGAAATAATGAATGTCCATACCTATTTTAAATACTCAGTAAAATTCAGCAATTGCATAAGAGCTCCTTTTCTGACAGGTTTTCTAGTTATGCACATAGGTGTGTTGAAAGTAGTCTTTAAAAAGAACCTATGCAGAGTTTTGGGGTTTTTTTTCTGTTATGTTTTCCTTTTTCCTTTTTGTGTTTTGGCATAATACACCATGCTAATCAAAGTTTTCAAATATATATGAACAGACAAAATATAAATGATGAAATTCTGTTCTACCTCATTCTTTTGAAATGTTCTGTATCAGTTTACTTAACCATTGACCTACCAGGATAATCAACTTTTCACTGATGAGCATACAAAATTCTTTACTGAAAAGTTTTGATATATCATTGATTCATTTATGGATGGATTGGTTGATTTGAAAGCATTTTCTTCTATTTCTATAAATTGTCAAAATGTAATAAATTTATTAGGCATCACCACCCTTTTCAGAACTTTTCTTCCAGATTTTCTGATGACTTAAATTGGCAAATAAAAATTGCTGCTCTCTCATCCTAGGATGATTTTGTGATTCAGCTGCTCGAATAGCAACTACATAATGTCACAGAACTGAATTATGTTTTTACTTCATAAACAGGCAAGAGGTGGAGCTTGGTCATGAGGGGGAATACAGAAAATGGCCAGTCAGGATGCATTTATATCCCCTCTCTGTTTATCACAAATTTGCCCCAACTAGAAAGTCACCATTTCTTTGTAGGATTGACTTCTAGATATTTATCGTAAACATGGTGATGAACTGTAGGGATACTATGTTTTCTGGATGGTTCCTTAAAATGGTGTAGTATTTGTTTGGGGATAGGTACCTTTTAAGCTTTTACCCTAATGCATAGTGTACCAGCACTTTAGAGGTAGAAACGTCATATCTAAAGAGAATCTTTGGACCTTAGTGTTTGATTATTGTTAATTTTTTCACTTCTCTTCCTCAGTTACTCTACACCCACTTTATTACTGCTTCATCGATAAACTAGGACTTCCCTCTCTCCATTTAATGATATAATCATTCTGAAGAATTTTATTTTGGCCACAGACTTTCTTAACTAGAAGTCTTCATGTAATTTTTATTTTCTCTAAGCCAAAATAATATTATTTTTATTCATATGGGTTAGCCATATCTTGTGACTTATAATTAATATACATCTGTTGAACACAGATCAGTAAATTTGTAACAGGAGAACTTGAAGATGGAGTGTAATGTTAACCTGGTGGAATGACTTGTGTGGCAACATTTCTTAGAATAATTCCAGGGAGCTTTTGAATAACTTAAAGTACTTTGATTTGGATTGCTTTTCAGGAAAACATTTTTGAACAAAGTGAATGTCTTGTTCTTTCAAGACCGTTTGAGCTTTGCTATTTGAACTTATATAGTGAGCTATTAAAATGTTCCTTTTGTGTGCTTCAGTTACTGAAGTAGCTGGATTTTTCATAGCTTTATTGCATTGTCTTTTCTTGTCAGAAAGAAAGTGCCTAAAGAACACAGTAATTTCTGTATTTTGATTTAATAGTATCCACTGCAACACATTCATGCAAATATTCTTAGGAAGCCATGAGTTCCCATGGGTTTCAGAGGCCATGGGCTGACAGACAGCTTTGCCAGTTCCACATTGCTGTAGAGTTTGAAAGTGTACTGTGCATAACACAGCTTGCATGCATGCAACTGTTTCCATCTGGAGAAAAACAAGATAATTCTTCAAATACAAGAAACAATGGAGATTAAAGACTGGATTCTGCTGTACCTTGTACCTTTTGGTGCTGTTAATCTCGCTGCAGGTCAGCGGGTTCTGATTGGACTGTATTTTGAACCCACTTGGCCAGGGTAAGGGGCACCACAAACACAACTGAACAACATGTTCTTTTTTATGCTGTGTTGATTGCCACACGAGATGAGTAGAGGTTTGCTAATACTTGATGGCCTCAGTCAGGATTGGAATTTTACTGTACCAAATGCTACAAGCATTCAGGATAGAAGACAGTCCTCTTCCAGAGTYTGACAACCTGAAACAAGTCTGACAACTTGATATAGATTGAAAAAGCAAAACCAGGTTCTTCAAATAATGAAACACGGTCATCTTTTTTACCTTCCTCTTCCCTTATTTGCCATGTCAGAGGTGCTGCCCGAGAAACAGAGAATATGACAGGTTTTCTAGACTGCTTGTAACTAATTGGTCCTTAGCTGCTGCTATTGCAGATAGGGACTCAGTGATTGCTTATTGATTTTCTATGGGCCAAATATTACTTGAAAATTTTCAGAATAAAACCATACAAGAATACAAGTGGCAGAATAGGAGCCAGATGCCATGTGGAACTGTGAGGTAGGTTGTCTCTTTTAGAAAAGAATGGTATGGAATTGCTACATTATCCTGACATGACTTTATTTACTGATGTATAATATTAGCATGCTGGTCCAGAACACCATATTTCTTAGCAGGAAAGTAATGCTTTTCGGTGTTTTGGACAGAACATTCTTTGTTTCTTGTTTCAAGTTTACCTATCATTCACAATGGTCATGCCAAGAATCAATGATAGTTTCCCTTTGGTAATATTTAGTTTTATACTCAAGGTTACACTAATGTCTGAATATGCTGCATTACCCAATGTCATATGCCTTCACTTAGGGTGGAGGATGTCTTATCTGGGAACACTTTGTGCCATCTAGAAGGCTATATTACAGCTGAAATGGTTAAAAACAAATGGAAATCTTTTTTTTTAAACAAACAAACAAAAAAACCCACATGAAGTGTGTGTATGGGGTGGGGGGTTGTTTTTCCTTCCAGTATTGCTATGTAGAGGAAGCCTAAGTCTGGCTTGTAAAACTGTTTTCCTTTCATTATGTTTGAACAGTATATGAAGTAAGGTCTTGGCTACACTGAGAAGGTGAGTCTTTGTTATGGATTTCACTGTCCAGCTTACAAAAGCTTTCAGAGAGATTTGACAGAACTTCCAAATCAAACATGAGCCATCATTTCTTTGTGTGTCCTCTTAGAAGTGTGGAGAAGTCTATATATACTATTTTGCTGATAGCTCTGTGGAAAAGCAAATGGGAAAAAACAGAATAAAACATTGTTAATAAAAAGAAGAATGATTTTTCCACTTTTTGAATATCATCTTTGATTTTTTTGCTTTTTCAAGTTTAATTTCCAGTTTAATATCCAGTCTAGATCAGTATATTCTTCCCAGTGAGTTTTATTTTTTCTTTAGGACTCTTCCTATCTATTAAATCATAACTATTAATCACAGCTGTCAAAAAAGTTCTGACAAATATCCACGGCAATATTTTAAAATCGGCTTATGTACCTTACAAACTAAAGAGTGTCTGTGGTAGCTGTTGAAGATGATGAGGTAACCTTTCTCTTGTTCTTTAATAGCTTTATTATAGTTATTTATTTTGGTGTAATATATATTTCTTATTTGCTAGCAACTTTTATTCATAATATATGCAGTATAAAATATAAATCTGATACAGTGTTGAACTTTTACATCCACTTTCCTATTGATGATAATATATATTTTTAAACTATGAGGAGGAGGAGTAGCAATACGCACTTATTCTAATAAATGCTCTTTTATGAATGGGAGATTCTCAAACAGATGCAGCAACTGCCAAACACCTACTGAAGTCTGTGACATGGTTGACACCACTTGGACACTGTGTATCTAATCTCATTTGTGCTTTTCACAGCTTCCCTCCTCATGGGCCTCTTGCTTTTGATGCCAACGCATACCTGATGTTGAAAGATTCCTGATTTCATTAATTTGTCCATTAGGACATCTATGACATTTAATGAGATGGTACAATCTGCAGTGTCCTAAAAAGAATGTACCTGAATATATCTACTATAAGAATGCTGAATTAATTTTAGCAGTAGCCTTGTAAATTAGTGTATGCCAAAGCTACTGCTGGTTCAGGCAATCTATTTAACTGCTTGTTATCCGAAACTGGGAATTTCCACAGAAAGGGGTGGAAAGGGAGGAGAGAGAAATCTTTACATACTTGTCCTGTTGTGCTGTTTCCCTGAGCCCCATGTGCTAGCTGCTCTGAGGTAGATACTGGTCTAGTTGGTCTGACCTTGTATATCCTCTTGCTCTTGTGTGTCTTTTGTATTTTGTAATCACATGGAAGTCTCTTAACTATCTGTAAGAGTTTAAATATGAGCCTAAGGGAGACATAACTAATGCAGCCTTTTTGAATACCTTTTCATTAAGGCTGCTGCTGTTGCAGTTTTTTAGTTTATTGCTGTTAGGCACTACCTCTGTTTAATGTGTACAGCAGTGATCTGTTGTTTCAGAGTTATTACTCTACTCTGAATACTTTTTTCTTTTTTTCTGAAGGGCAGAAAAGTTCCTTCTTTTTACTGTTTTTCCTCAGCTCAATGTGACTTCATTCTGATTTAAAATGGCATGAGATTTCTGCTGCTGTGTCAGAAATGTGCCCACACAAGATATAGATGTATCCCTTATTTTCAAAAGTACCTGTTATGCAGACTTTTTTTACATTAGTGTTATTTTTACTGCACCAACTGTTTGAAACTGTAACAATCACTATTTGTATCCCACAGTTCTCGAGGAGGAGTGTTTATCCTGTTAGCTGTTGTATAATCATATTCATTGTGGGTTTTGTTTTAGTATTATCCACTACAAGATAAGTAGAAATTAATTTGTTCTCGCTGTTACAGTAATGCTTGTTTGCTCTGTAATAGCCATGTTTTTCAGACTAGCGTAGCTCCACATATTAAGATTGGCAGCACTTGCAAGGTTGATTCTGAAGTAATTGACATTTATGCAATATATTGTTTGATATTTTATTTCAGATAAGCTCACTTAAAATGGATTTCTGCTTGCTGATGCCATAGAAAGAAAGAAAATGGGTCAGTTTTCATCAGTCCTCCCTGCCCATTGTGAATCCATGGTGTTGGTCAATGGGTTATTCTGCAGCGGAAATTTCCCATTTTTTTTGTTTATTACTTTTTGAGAAGTCAAACCATCTGTCAACACAGGCAAGGGGTTTCCCTCAGAAAATGAAACAAAAATCTTTCTGCCCTATTACCTCTGCAGTCCAATAGGAGCTTTTACAGTAGAAGTCATGCTCCAGACTAGAAGTAATTTCACTGTGGGGAAAATCAAATGGTATGTTTTACTAAAATTGCTGGGAAAGTGAAGTACCATTTTCTCGGAAGAATTCATGTCAGTGATTAAATGCTGATGGTTAGGAGTTTGCTTTTTAGTGCTGGTTTTGCAGACTGTGTTTTAGGTTTTTTTTAATAGGTATGCAGTGCTGAGGATTAGGGCATTTATCTCTTATTTCTGGGCAGAGGTGGTCAAATTCTGATTTAAGATACAAGCTCAAGTTCCACATGCAGTAGCAGGAAGAGTTTTTTGCTTGAAGAGCCACCTTGACTGTTTGCACTGGACCCACTAGAGTGCTCAGGGGGAGCATTGGCATGTTTAGGAAGATGCCCTGTGACCCAGCACCTCTGCAGGCAGCTTGCCCTCAGCCTGTACTGAGGTTATCCATACACCTAACCTGTCCTTGTGGCAGGCCCTGCCTAAATCCTCATAGGAAGCCTTCTGCATCTCTGGGGCATGGGTCGGTGGCTGTCTGGAGTGCCAAAGCATGCCTTGTCTCCCTGTTCATACAGTTTGGAGGTGCTGCTGTCTGGTCTGCTCACAGCTAGTGTTTTTCCTGACAAACGCCAGTAGGGTTGTCCAGCTCTGGGGGAGGCAGGTGATGTGCGTGGGGTTGCTGTTTTGGGCTTGAAGGCGCTGTAATTTTAATGTAGCTTTGATGAGTATGTTTAGGACCTGGATGGAAGGTATTGGTTTTTTTCTTTTGGAAGCAGTTTATTTTGTGCAAATCTACCTTGCAGGTGCCTAAGAACTGTTTATTCTGGATGAAAGTCTTGTGAGGTAATGGGGTGAGATGATCTTAAAATTGCCTATCAGCTAGTCATACAATAGACATCCAAGCTTCTGCCTGTATGCTGGATTGTGACTGGCGAACAAGCTATTTGGTCTGCAGTTATGAAAAATTGGCTCATGTTTCTTTTAAATTAGAACAACTTTTTACTCTAGCTTTCTTTTCCTACCTGTTGACTCTGAGGTGTACTGTTGCAGCCTCTGAGGTGTAGTGTTCCAGCCCAAGAGCCTTTGGGAGGAGGATGGAAAATGGACAACATTAATGCTCCACCGTTATTTGGCACTATACTGAATTTGTGTCTCACTCTTCTGTCAGGTCATTGACACTTTATAGTGAAGCTTGCCAGTAGTTGCCTGATCTGTCTAGGGCCCTGAGAAATCGAAAGGATGAGCTGATACTTCTAGGCCACTGGGGGATCACGCGCAGCTCGCATCACAATTAATATGTTGCCAACTGTTTGGCTGTGTGCATGACAGCAGGATCTCTGCAATGTGAACAGGTGCCAATGTGAGAAGTGGGATGGGATAATTTTAAGTTCATAATACATGTATCCAAACAGGCAGCTAGGCATCTGTTGTTTATTAGGCATCTATTAGGTAAACATATGCCAATGAAGACAGTTTGCAAAATGGTAAGAGGTTCAGTTTTAAAAACTCAGTATGGATTTGAAGGAATTCAAACAGGAATTTACCATTAAAAACTAACCCTCGAAACCTATAGTAACCTAATGCAAGTATTTAAATACACAGATTACAACCTCAGGTGCTAATTCTACACTTGAAGCAACTGAAATGACCAGAGAGGAATGGTTCATAAGGATTTATGAACAAGTAGACTGCCTGCCTGTGTAACTGAGACTATAGAATTTATCTGAGCAATTCCTCCACAAGGTCCAACAATTTTTGATTGAACTAGAGCATGTTGCTTAGAAAGAAGGCTGTTCTGAACTTCCAGGCTTTGAAGGATAGAARGAAAGGGTGTGTACAAGAGTACAATTTCTGGCTTGTATGTGCAGCTTCATTTCCTAGCTAATATGCACATCTAGTTTGATTTATTATTTCACACCTTTTAATCTTTCTTTGGCTTTCTTAGTTCCTTTCTGTAACTGATTCCAGAGACACTGAGTTCTTCAAAAGTTACCTTTTAATTCATAGTCCTCCTCTGTTCTGAGTCATTAAATCTATTGCTATCGGATTCGAGCCTTGTTTCTTGTACAACTTGGCTTTTACTTGAATCTAGCACAGTTCCTCTGGATCTCTCCAAAGCAGGCTACCTAAATCCTTGTGGCCTGGCCTTACTTGTAACCTAACAGTTTTACTTCAGGGTAACTTTTCTGCTCACAGTAAGCTGTCTTGCTTTGTAAATAAGCTGTCTGCTTCTAAGTGGCATACATGACATACCTTCTGCAAAATATGTGCTTATCTGGCACCCATCCACAGAATGGTTGAATGCCTTTCAAACGTTGATTAAAACACACTATTAAAAAGGATGTAGTCGTAACTTTGTATTCTTCATCCACTATTTCTCAGTGGAGGCAGAATACAAACAGAAAGTCAGTTTTAAAATTAAGTAATGGGAAAAAGTCTTGGTTTTCACCTGCTTTTTCTCACTTTTTCTAACTTGCCCTTTTACTTTGGCTCACATGTTTTGCTTGATSATGCCACAACAACAGCAAGAACAAGAAAGAAAAGATAGATTCAGTTGCAACTGAAGGGAAGTTTCAGTCCCCACAGGAGGCTGCTTGGCCTGTCATTTAAAAGGTCTGAGAGATGATGAGCCCATTTCAGACTGGGTGTAATATTCAAATGATAAGTAACTTCATAAACTTGCAAAAGAACTTTTTTTTTTAGGTTAATGATTTTTTTTATTATTTTTTTTCCTATAATCAGTCTATTGGGTAGCTGCCAGAGAGGAGTGGAAGTTGTCTCATTCCTCACTGTGTCCTGGCTCTGTGCTCCCATTATTTCTTTGGTTCTGGTGCTCTACCAGTTTTAGTGCTTGCAAGACCTCTGTGTGAACTGATTCAGGATGTTAAACCAGCAAAAGACTTTACAAAAGTGAAATCAGTGTTTTTCTTCCAGTTTATCTCTCTAGAATGATTTGGTGCCAGATGAATGCCAGTCTGCTGGCAGTGGAAACACCATGTAAACAGGGGAAGCAGAGGGTGCCTGCCCTTCATTGGCAGCCAGCTTTTAGGTTGGTCTAGCTCTAATGTAACAGTGTTCTTGTTCCCCCTTGAACTGATCTGGAAGCTACAAAGGTGAAGAAGTCTGTTACTCATTAGAATACCATTAACTTTTGTCTGTCATACACATACAGAAGCCATCCATACTGAGTGATGCTGCTGTGTGTGCACACAGGCAGACTTCTTTAGAATGTAGTACGTGCTTTGTCAGTGTTTATTTTTGTGTTAAGAAACCATTAAAAAAATCACCTGCTTTCTGAGTTCACATACCTGCAAAATTAAGTCTGTTCAAGGTACAGTAGTCAATAGAATTAGATCTTGTTTCATTTGTTCAGTCACCAGTGCTCTCCTGGGTTCATTTTTTGCTGTCACCAAAACAACTTCTCACGGACAATTCCAGTGAAGCCAGTCTGATCCAAGATAGGCTCATCTAGGTATCTGAAATTTCACATCAGGATTTATTTAAAAAAAAAAAATTGTGCCCATTTTCTACCATGTGAACTGGTATGTTATCTCCCCACTTATTACTGACCTCTGTCTAGTCTGTTTTGTCTGTGGATCTTATTACAAGCTGTCTAGGTAACAGGTTTTCATTGTTATCTGTCAGACAAGTGTCTATCAGCAATGGTGTTAACAATGATCTGATCTTAAGTGGAATGACGTTTGCTTACTAGTTCTGTGCACTTTTGTTCAGAATCCTGCCTTAGCCTGAGCTTGCCAGAAGGAYTTGGGAGCTCACTTATCTGTAGTGTTAGCTTCATATAAGCTATTCAGCTTCCAGAGACATTGGTAGAAATAAGACTTAGTTTTGATTCAAAAACTGTGAGGAATTGAGTTTTGCATCTGTTTATTGTTTGCTGTTGTGATTTCTAGCATTATCTTTAAGACCTCAGCTGCTGGAATTGTGCTCGTACATCAAAAATGTGGCTTTATTTATCTTTTTAAAGCAGAATGTCTACTGTTTGCCCTTCTAGAAGAAGCTCTGAAAATGCGAAACAGGTGCAGCATCGTCTGAGAAGCCAGAAGACAAATAAAGAGAGCTCATTATTAATTTGCTCCCGAAAGATCTCGTTTTTAAGCAAGCCTGGTGATTTCCGGGAGCCAAGCCGCCGCGTTTTGCACTCGGGCGCTTAGAGCGGGGCGGGTTGCGCCGCCTGGAGGCGGGGGCTGGCGCCGGGGAGCGCG
>NW_020447281.1:31361-146925 GCF_003343035.1 Apteryx rowi | reverse complement strand
CCCCCTCCGGCCCCGCCGCGGGCCCTCCAGGCTGCCTTCTCTGCGGGGGCCCGCTGCTGGGCCCCTCGGCAAGCTGGCAACCAGAGGCGCGCAAGGAAGGAGGTCTAACTAAATTTAAACCGAAGATTTTTAGAAGAAACTTGTTGACAGTATCAGTCGTAGAATGCAGTGAATAAAACAATGTGGTATGAATATTCCTCAGAAGACATGCTTCAGCAGCACTGTTTTACAAATGTAGTAAAATCTTGGTAGTGAAATTCTTACAAGTTAATAATAGGTGACCGGCTCATTAGGGTTGAATCTGCCCTAAGCTTCTGGTATTAAATTGCAAGTAAGGGTTTGCAGGTCCCTTGTAGCTACTCATCTTTGTATGAGTAGGAGCTCAATGCTAGGGAGATGTAGTTTGAGGGGCAGAGACCTCTTTTTCTGATCTCTTCAGTAATGCCAAGTGGCATTGTTACAAATGTGGTAAATTGTCACGATTGTAACTTTTGTCAGCTTAACAGAATGCTGGCCCAGGACTTGGCTTTCTAGATAATGCCAACAGTCTACATGGTTCCAAAGCTATTGATATGACTCAATATTGTACTGTTGTATCTATTACATTTATCTAATGCTTATTGTAATATTGTATCTATTTGTAACAGTTGAACAAATGTGTATGTTTCTCTGTAGGAAAGATGATATTTACTTTTCTGAAATACTATCACAAACTTTAGTGTTTTGTTAAACAATCTCATGTCAGAAAACAGAAACAGAAGCTGTTTTCTTAGTCCTTTATGTCTTGATCAGAGCAAAATGTTTCATAGCTTTTGCTCTGTAAAGAAGTATGTGATGTTGTTATGCTTTCAGTTCTTTTAAAAAAAAAAAAAGTTGATTTGCATTATACTGTTCAACCACTGAATGTCTCTAAAAAACATATAAAGTTCCAGGAGTAGCATGTCTGTCACTAATAAAGAACAGAAAAAACAGAATTCTATCAGATTCCCTGATTGTCACTGTGGTGATAGTGACTCAATAAATTAACGCAATTATACTTGCTGTGATTTAGCRTATTCTGATATTTGGCACCTTTTCTGTAAGTTATTCTGCTTCTTTCTAACTTTGCAAATTCATACAGTGTAAGTCCTGGTCATCTAGTTATCCCTCACTTATCGCATGTAGAGCCTGTAATTTGTACTTAAAATAGAATGTTCAAAAATGCATCCAGGCTTCACTGAATTACTTCAAGGGATAGGTAGATTACTGGCATCTCTTGGTGGTTTGTTCCTGTGTCTAATAACTTTTTTTTGAAAAATTTTTTGCCTTGCTGGAAATATGAACATGTTGGGCTCTAGCTTCCACCATTGTTTCTTGATGTATTCTTTCCAGCTCAGGTGAAAAGCATGTTGTAGGATCTGATATTTTCTATAGTCAGTATACCTCCTTAAAGAGCTCAGTCTATTAAACTTATCAAAAGGAAAAAGTATGTTTCTCAGGATGTATGGCACTTCTTCTAGCTGTTGTTTCATACTTCATGCAACCTCTCTGACTTTTCCATATTCTTCTAAAAATGTGGACACCAGCTCTGGATCAGCCCCATTTGCAGAGGTAAAATTCACACCACAGATCAGTGGCGGGAAAGAGAATATGGGATTCCAGATTTTCCATCTAAATTTCCTTCTGTTGAGCCACACAGTTTTTCTATGTGGTAGTAGCTTCACATCATTTGTTGTCCAGAGTGTCCTCTATGTGCTCCATTTTTGCACTACCCATTCACTTTGTTCCCTCCTAAGCTTTTTCACAGAAGATTCGGGAGCTTCTTGTTTTGCGATTGAAATATGTTTGCAGCAGTTTGAATCTATTTTTTTGATGTAGCAATTAAGCACCTTGAAAGGTTTTTCGTTAACATTTAACTTTAACTTGTTTGGCTCCTAGCTTTTATTTAAATAGCTAATCAAATCTGCTTGTTTCATATGTGAAAGCCCTTCGTCATGGGCAGATGTTGTTCAGTAGGTAGAGTAGTGAAATAGGGATCCAGACTTGGGTTTAAAGAGTAAAAGTGGTTTCATGTGAGTCTGGGCTGTTCACTGTTGCTTCAGCTTATCCATGAGGACACGTACATCTGCCTCAGAATGGTACTGAGGTATTTTAGACAATGATTTTATAGTAGTTTGAAATTTTATGAGAAAAGCTCCTGTATATGTTTATTTCTGACAGTAAGAGGTTAGAAATAGTTATTTTCTACTGTCTGGATTTTGGATATTATTGAGCTGTTTGAGTGGATTATTTTATTGCTTGAATAATCAAGTATGAAATAATGAATGAAAAGAAAGAAAAAAACCCTTCCCCTGCGTAAAGCACAGTTGACATTTATTGCTTAATTTTAGAATAATTTCTGCTGGAACATGGGGGGGGGTTGTTTGTTTTTAATCAAATGTCTAACTCTTTCTGGTCATTAGAAAAATCTCCAAATTTATGTTGGTTTCAGTGAAAAAATGCTGATTTATCTAAACCAAAGCTTTTCCCAAGAACTCTTTGTCAAAAAAGTTTTTTCTCAGGTCAAGATAAGCAACTATTTCAGAGGGCATGAGTGACAGAGCAAGTGCATTTGGTTGCACCCAAATTAGGGACCTCCCTGAGAGGAAGAGACTATAAGTTTGCTTGCAGCAGTCATCTTTTGTGGTTGATCAGCAGACATGCAATGCTGAGCCAGCTAGTGCTCAGGAGACATGACAAGGAGCTAAGGAGAGACATGGTGGTATTGCAGGGGGCAGACCTGGTGCAGGTGGCATAGGAACTTTTGAAATAAAAGACAAGTTGCAGATGAGTTGCAGGAAAAACAATTCACATAGGAACATAAGATGCAAATCTGTGGGAGGAAGGGCTTCTTGAGTTCCCTTGTAAACAGAACAAGTTTGTGAATTTTGCCTATGTAAGAGAGGATTATTTCCCTCATGGATTTCTGAGGCAGTCTAACAAATTTTGGGGGAAAAGTTTGTATTGTCTAATACATTATTTCTCCATGGAAACTGTTTGTCTTGGATTTCCACTCATGGATATTGCTGAGAGGCACTGTCCATAGCAGGTGAATTTGTAAAGGTGTTTAGACACAGCAGTGTGCCTGACCATATTTCACAGCAAAGTGTCTGCAGTTTATACCTTACCTTTCTTATGTGTACAGTTATTTGTATAAAAGGTGCTGAACTGTTGGTTTTAGTAGTGGTATTTACTATCAGAACATTCATCCTTAAATAAGGTTTTTCTTTTTTTAAATAAATTACTACTGAATTTGCCCCCCTAGTCCATGGGTAGCAGTGGTAGAACTACCATGGCCATGTAAGTAGGAAATATGTAGAAGTGATCACATGTGTAAATGCAACAGAGGATACTTGAACAAGTACAACTGTTGGATTGGATTTTCTGTCACTGCAATCCATTTAAGGCTTTCACTTTTCCAATCCATCCAAATTGCAAAGATTTTAAAAAATAACTTAAAAAGTAACTACTTCAACAACATAACTTTTGATGTCTGTTTGCAGTGCTTGATATATGGAATTTAGCTTAGGATGTGAGCATTAGTTTACCATCAAACAGAAGAATAAAATTTCTCTGTAAATGTTCATTTTATTAATATAAAGGGTAAATAAAGCAAATGAGAACTTTCTTGCCTCCTGCCTCTGCAACAAATTTACAGTAGTTCTTTCTTGTGAAAGAACATGTTCCAGGGAAATTAATGTCATGTTCCAAAACTGGTTATTAAAATGAAATAAAGTCACCCACCAAAATGTCGTTTGGACTGTGGTAATGCCCAGAGGTTTTAGTCAGGGCTGTGGAAGTGTGGTGTTAGGCACCACACAAACATTGAGGAAAACTATTGCACAAAGAATATTCTAGAGCTAGAGAGTTAACTAGCAATCTAGCACCTGTGTTTATTATGATCAAGGGATTTCTTTGAGCAGACTTAATTTAAATTATACAAGGAAGCAGGAGCTCCACTGACCTCCAGCAGATAACAGATGAGTAACTGGCATCATGATGCCACACTGGCATGCTGTAAGCGTCCACTTTACAGGACCTTTGTGGCCTTTGAAGAATGCTAATTATTTCCTAGTATCTTGGAGTGATTTAACAGGCATGCTTATCCCCTAGTGAGAGATGGGATCCTCTACTGAGAAACAGGAAGGTGAAATTGCCAGTCAAAGATCCACAATGCATCAGAGATTGAATGGGGACTGAAACTCTGACTCTGCTCTGTGTTAAGCCTTCCCAGTATAGAATTCCCATGCACAATTCCAGTGAGGTAAAAGAATAAGGTAAAGCTGTAGCTGCTGATGTTATGGTATTATCATCAGGATATTGTTGGGCTAGAGCAAAAAGAAAAAGAAGACATAAGCTTGATTGTCTGGGACAGAATCTATCAGCTCCAGAACTACATAGCCCTTTTGAAGTTGTCACCTGCAAGCATAGCTTAATGATTTTTGGTAAAATGTTTCTGTGCACCCACTGCTGGTGAGGAACATCTGTTTTTGAAAATGTGTCCCAGAGAGAGTGTACTCTSCTACTGCAGAGCATCGCAGTTCTATGAAAGATGCGCCACTTTGAGAAAACACTTCTTTGTCAGTTTGGGAAGAGGCAAAATTTCCTAGCGAGAGAATGAAAAGAAAATTGCTCAAGGAAAGAATAAAGGAATGAAGCCAAATTTCTAACCTTTTTTATGAGATTTCTTAGAAAAGGAAAAGCCACACAACTGCTAATGTCTGTATGGCTCTTAGTGAAGTCTCAAAGAGCTTATGATGGTGTGTGTGCACTTCTCTGCCTGCCTTGTTTCAGTGAAACATAAAGAGGCTGCTTGTGCTACTGGTTGCTACTGAGCTGGCAGAAGTTTCAGCAGTTAGGTTACTTCTTTCTTTCGGATGTTATATACAACAGCTGCTATTTATCTACCACTCATTATGCAGGAGAGTTTGGATAGAATATGCTGTTTAAAACCGTTGCCAAAATAAGAAGTGTACAGAGTATTTAGCACTCAGAGTTGCATGAGTAATACCACTGAATGAGAAATGTGAAGAAAAATGCTCCTTGTAACTCTTATGATCCATTAAAAATTATTTGCAGATCTCTAATAAGATATATTTGCACACATTTTTAATTTGGTAATTTATGGAGCAAATCATACCTCTGACAAAATTTAACATTATAATAAGCTTTATTTTGACTCCTTCTCTTTCACAATACTCACAATAAATAGCTTACTGCCAAAAATTATGTACCTGAACTTCCCGGGTAATAGATATATTTTTGTACTTTGTGGGAAGGCATTTTAGATGTGACCTGTAATAATAATAATAATAATAATAATAATAATTCATCAAGAATTCAATGAATAGCTTCAGCCAAAATTAAACGTTTTGATTGTCATTTTGAGGTACTTCCTTCTCCCCATCCAAATATTTACTAACTATTTTTATTTAAAAAGCACAGAAAAGAAAATCCCTTAACAAAATGGTTTCTTTGTTGGCTGTGATAATCATGGAATTAGGTTATACTCATTTGTATTATTTTAGATGCTTTGATTCCCTGTTATTCAAGCAGTTAGTATAACCACATGCCCTTTTGAGATAGGGAAGGGATGTTGCCCTAGTTTTATGGAGACCTGAGGCACAGGCAAATGGTGGTTCCCAGACACCAACTGTGAAACCCTGGGAAGGGAGTAGAATCCAATCTTCTCAGGGCATAAGCTAATGCCTTTCTTCCTGCTATGGAGAGAGAGAGTCCTCTCTGCCAGGACAGGAGAGACACGGTAGAGTTGTTCTGTTTATATAAATTTCAGAGGAGTAGAAAGAACATCAGAGCTCTCTAGTACTGGACAGTTTATAAACTTAAGAGTCCTGGCTCTTGGTGACATTATTGTTGCTGTACAGAGCAGGGTCGTTTCCAGGCATACCAGGAACAGTTGGCTGATATTTTTGTAGCCTTTTTTCCCCTCATTTTTTTTCCTTAACAATATTTGAAATCTACTGTGTTAGAACAAAGAGTGAGGATTTAGAATTTGGAGCCTGTCTACATATAGATTTTAATGCGTGATTTTGTCTAAGCAGCGCAAAAAGTTTTTCAGATACTCAGTTTAAACACATTGAAAAAAATCAGAAATTTGGGACTTGGAAGTGGCTGTAGAGAACCTAATCTCTGTTTAACAAAATATTGGATTTTGCTTTCATTTATGCTAATGTAAATCATAACCCCACTTGAAGTTGTTGATTTATTCCAGATTTACAGTTGTATGACTGAGAGCAGAAGTTGCTTCATGAGTTTTGTCTGAGAGCAAAGACTCTCTAGAATACTCAGGTGAGTGAGTGATTGTACTTCAAGAAGTTTGGTATCACCCTCTCTTTCTAGCAAAAATTTTGGAAGGAAGAGGAGAATCCTTCATAAGGATTTGAAGTCAGCCTTTACTGCCTTTAGTGAACTTCTCTGTATAAACTTTATGCCATTGTTTGCAGCTTATGCTATGGAATTTATGTTCAAGTCAGTGATTTGCATGTCTAGACTTTTGTCCAGTTCCTTTTGTTCTGACTGTTGCTTTTTCCCTTTCTTTATGCCAGAGACTCCTCTTTACTGTGTAGTAGTGCCCATGTCTCTAGGAATGGCCACCCAAAGGCACTTCCTTGCAAGTTGGTACTGCACGTGGCACGTGTGCCAAGCACTGGATCAAATGATAAAATGACTTGGGTGAAAGGAAGCCTGCAGCTGCTCTGACCCTCAGATAATATTTCTATTGTGTGATCACTTACAAGTTCATAATCTTGTCAAAGCAGAGTTTGATGTCTTTGTACACTGACAGGCTTGGTTTTGGTTTTATCCCTATGTATATAAATAAGGCCATTTATTTATTGAGAGGAGTGAAGAGAGTTTTTCCTGTATGTTCTTATTAACTTTTAGCACCAACGAATTTTTAAATGGTTTATACATAAAACGTAATTAAGCAGTCTTATCTTAATCAGTGCACTCCTGTGGTACTCAGACCAGGGTGAAAAGTGTGGTTACACTGTACTACCTAGTGTTTGTCTAGGTTTTAAAAATTGCACTGTTTTTGTGTTTCAAAAGATAGTATAGCTAAGGGAGTTGACCAATATCATCCACGAAGTTGCAGGAAAAGAGCAAGGAGTTCTGTTACCATGACTCTTTTTTTTTTTTCTTTCTTTTCTTTTTAGTAATGTCAAGGAACATTCCTTCACTTGTTCAGATTTGAAATGAGTGGGTGGAGTAGGGGGCGATGGTCAGTATTTCATAGCTGACTGTGTTGCTCAGGTCCTTTTGCAGAACCTGTTCTTGAGAATGAAGTTATAGTGTCTTCCTTTAGAAGAGAACTATGCTTGTTGAGAAAAGGAAGTGCTTTGCAGGCTGGAGATGCTTTCTGCGTCATCCTCCCGAATTATTTTTAACCATTTACAAATAGGTATCTCCCCTTCCCCCTTCTTGTCAGATACAAGTTTTTTGTTTTTTTTTTTTAATGTTATAACATTTTTAATTCAGGAATATAAATGTACTTATCAAAGATTTTTCAAGAGATCTCACAGTATCACAGAATCACAGAATGGTTGAGGTTGGAAGGAACCTCTGGAGATCATCTAGTCCAACCCCCCCCCTGCTCAGGCAGGGTCACCTAGAGCACATTGCACAGGATTGTGTCCAGACAGCTTTTGAGTATCTCGAGAGAAGGAGACTCCACAACCTCTCTGGGCAACCCGTGCCAGTGCTCTGTCACCCTCACAGTGAAGAAGTTTTTCCTCATATTGAGACGGAACTTGCTGTATTTCAGTTTGTGCCTGTTGCCTCTCGTCCTATCCCTGGGCACTACTGAAGAGTCTGGCCCCGTCCTCTCTACACCCTCCCTTCAGATACTTACACACATTGATTAGATCCCCCCTCAGCCTTCTCTTCTCTGGGCTGAACGGGCCCAGCTCTCTCAGCCTTTCCTCATAGGAGAGAGGCTCCAGTCCCTTCATCATCTTGGTAGCCCTCCGCAGGACTCCCTCCAGTAGTGCCACATCCCTCTTKTACTGGGGAGCCCAGAACTGGATGCAGTACTCCAGATGTGGCCTCACCAGGGCTGAGTAGARGGGGAGAATCACCTCCCTCRACCTGCTGGCAACACTMTTCCTGATGCACCCCAGGATACCATTGGCCTTCTTGGCCACAAGGGCACAYTGCTGCCTCATRSTTAACTTGGTGTCCACCAGSACYCCCAGGTCCTTCTCCGCAGAGCTGCTTTCCAGCAGGTCAACCCCCAACCTGTACTGGTGCATGGGGTTATTTCTCCCTAGGTGCAGGACCCTGCACTTGCCTTTGCTGAACTTCATGAGGTTCCTCTCCGCCCACCTCTCCAGCCTGTCCAGGTCTCTCTGAATGGCAGCACAGCCCTCTGGGGTATCSRCCACTCCTCCCAGTTTTGCATTATCAGCAAACTTGCTGAGGGTGCGCTCTGTSYCTTCATCCAGGTCACTGATGAAGAAGTTGAACGATACTGGACCCAGGAGTGGTTAAATAGTTCATATGAATTTTTACATTGCTACATTGGTTTTACCAGTGGATGAAATTTCAGTGTATAGCCAACTGTACAGCATGGGCAGGAACAAACCTAATAATCTCTTTGCAGGAGCTATGGGATGCTATTCCTTTTATGTTTAGGTGGATTTAATTAGCTTATCAGCATGACTGAGGTATTTCCAGAGTATCTCCTACAATAGTATATTGTGGTAATTCCTAGTAAAAATTTTGTCTTAAAAATTCAAGATGCTTTGAAGAATTGCAGGAGAACTGTTTCTGCTGGAAAACTTCCAGGATGATCTGTTCTGTGTTCATAATCACACATATACCTCTGAAGAAGAGATGAGTGTCCTCTCTTCATACTTATTGTAGGTTCACGAGCACTGGAGGGAAACAAAACAGGTGTATGCAAAGCCTCGTTTTCTTTATTTTCTACCTTACCTAATGAAATATCTTTACCAAGAAAGAAATACACTTTCTTTCATAGACTATTCTGTCTTGCATAGGCATAACCTAAGAGAGCTGCTGAAATTAGTGGGAAAATAATCCACTCTGAACACCATTTCAGGTTTCCTGCCTGTTTGCAACATTAGCTATGGCTTGATGTCTCAACTGCTTATAAATCTATTAATYGTACATTAACCTTTTACCACTATAAATGTAGTTGTTCCATACTTTATTATTAATAAAAATATTGATGCATTAACTATATATATTTATAGGCATTTTTCTAGGCAGTGGTTTTGCTTTCTGGGTTCTATAATAATCTGATTATTTATTCAAGCATTTTTTAATCCTTAGTTAATGAAAGATTAAGCCCTTTAATTCCAGAGATAATGCTTAAGTGTGACATAAAAAATGAGGCATCTGTCAGGCTGCTTCCTAGCATATAGGAAAGGAGAGAGGTGTAGTTCAGGTTTTTCAAGGAAAGGTAAGGAAGGAATGTGCAAATGAAATTAGTTAAGAAAATTTAAAAGTAAATATTGATGACAGTCCCATTACAGTGGTGCTTTTAGAGCTATGTAATAATCACTGAAGAAAAGTGCTATAGGTCACTCTATTTGCTTCTTCTGAAAGCAAACAACAGAGAAAGCAGATCTTTACTCTAGGAAACAATCTACAGTTTACCTATGCAGTTTTTTATATTCAACATTTTCTTTTAAGTCCTGACAGTGTGCCTATTGCTGTATGTGATGCAGCATTAACTTGATGGCAGAAAGAAAAGGCAGGATTTAAATAAATAAATAAATAGAAACAAAAAAAAAACCCATATTTTTTCAAACCCACAAAGATTTTTATTTCCTTCAGGGGAATAACTTGTTTCCTTCAGTATTCTTCTGGTTTATATTTTTGACACATCTGTTCCTCTTACCTTTAAGGTACTTTTACAAGATATAATATATAATAAACACAGAGTGCCAGGGCCAGATGCAGCAACCAGCTGAATGTGGATTGTGGCAAGAAGCAGGCTAGAAGAATAGCTGCTATCTTGCTGTTTAGCCTGGTGCACATGTGCCAGGGAATGGTAATGCAGAAGGAAGTCTTCCTCTATGTAAATGCTCATCTATAATTCTGTTGGGAAGGGAGGAGAGGGGCAGTGTAGCCTCACACTTTTCAAAATAAGTCTAGTAAAATTGAAGCTTAAACTAGAAATCACCAAGTGATCCTGTTTGGCTGGGGGCTAGGTGAGGGGATTCTAAAGAATTCTTATTTACCCAGACAAGTAGGATGACCTCCCTTTTCTGAGTGATGTCTGGACAATTAAGAGAGTAGGTGGGGGAAACCCCCAAATGAAATATTGTATGGGAGAAAGGGAAGTTATCTGAGCAACCCTATAAGGCTGTTTGGGGATGGTCCATTAAATTCCTACCGTAGCCCAAGAGGAGGACAAAAAGTGTCATTAAAAACAAATGTAGTTTGACCCCCCCCCCTTTTTTTTTTCTTCTTGGCTAGAGAGCATTCAGTTGGGGAAGTCAGACTGATGATCATCTGCTCTGCAGCACCTGATTTAAGTACAAGTCTGTCCAGTAGTGATGAATATTCTGCAACCTTACTTTTGTAACTGTTTTTTTTTTTTTAAGCCTGAAAGCAGAAGTGTTTTTGAGAAAGATCATTAAACTACCTTCTGCAATTACAAAACAAACCGATGGCCAGCACAGTTTGTTAACAATAATATCCATCAGTTTAGAAAAACAGAAGCTGCTGCTTGGTTTACTGAAAATGAGATTCAGGTGGTCAATTAATAGGAAAAATACTCTGCMTCTTCCTGTCTCCTTTCATCTTTCCCCTCTCCCTATGTCCCAAGTTCTCTACCACTTAATTAGGCTGCCTTCGTCCTTGTTTGTGTAGTTCTAGGCATGCAGTACAGAGGTTCAAGAGCACGACTGTGGCTTTGATTTCCTATAATCCTTTTCTGAAGTGAGGATTCTCTCAGTTCAGAGAATTCCAATTTCAGTAGTGTACTTCTTCTCCGTACAGTTCTAATAGTCTGACTCAGGAATTAAATGAAATTTCTTATTGCATGGTAGCTGTATATGATATGATGTGTTCATTTTATCAAGAAGGAGCTTCCAGTAGTAATGTAGGTTTATTTAGCTCATGCTTTATAGTAGAAGTCTCGAGATAGCTACCTCTCCAAACCAGCCATACTTTTTGGCTGGTGGTCTTGAAATAATTCTTAATTGATAAATGCCCCCTCACAAAACATACTACCTTGGGAACTGCCAAGTATTTAGACTCTCAGAAGAGGCATATACTATGTCTGTATATGAACCAAGAGATGTACAGTCTTCTGAAAATGTAATATATCATCAGAACTATAGATGAGGGACTTATGCTACAGATAAATTAACTGTTTTGCAAGAAATCCAGATCTGCTATGACTTACTGTAAATATTTATACTACAGAATAGAAGACTAATATATCATAGTTTATTTTACAGTGTTTTTCTTTTTCTCTGATGTCAAAGATATGGCAGAGCATTACACAACAAAATGTCTTTTTAAAAGCTGGAAACTGTAATGTGTCAACCCATTGTGGGTTTTATTGCTTAGTTTTTAGGGGGGGGGTTGTTTTTTTTTCTTTCCATCATGACAGGGAGTAAAGAGTAAGAAGTATCCTCATCCCTACTAAAGTCATGTTTTAGGGATGGATTTGGGGTCTCCAGATGGATTTGGGGTCTCCAGATGGACAGTTGCCCTCTGAAATGCTTTGGTCTGACCTTCAAAGCCAGAACTTATAACTTGTCTTAGGCCCCTTGTGAAACGGCACTCCACAGCATTGCCGCTAAAAGGGTTAATGCTCCTTTCACCTGTAACGGTATGTTCCTTTTCCATCCTTTGTCCTTGTACCAAGTGAACTTCAGCATTTGCTAGTGCTTATGATGCCAAAAAGCAGATAGGGAAAATGGGAAAGATCCGTATGCAAATGAAAATCAGAAGTGTTGTTAGTTCTGTTGCTTGTGAAATAATATTTTTATCCCTGAAAGTTCAAGTTCTTCTCACTATGGACCCTTCCAAGGGCTGATGAAGGAGTCATTACCTGACAAGACTGAATAAATATGTTTACATGACCTTCCTGGTGTGCCTGAGGGAAAATTGGGTAGCTACAATCAACTCAAAAACCAGTGCTGAGGAGTGTAGAAGTCAGTGTAGAAGTTGTGAATAAGAGTTAGGTAACTGGTTGATGTGCTCTTCAGGAAAAATGCAAAAAAGGAAATATCTGATATCTCCTATTGTATCTTGGAGAAATTCATTCACAGGTTATCTTGACCTGTACAGTTATCACATAGAAAAGATATATATGGGAAATATTGAGATTTATATTTTTATAATGTTTTTCTGATACCGGCCATTTATCAATGTACTGTGACATAAATGAATAAATGAAAAGTGTGGAAATAAGTACATCTTGTGGGTTTGAGAGAGGACTTTTACAACACTCTGACTATGGGTTAGTTGATGTGGATGTACAAATTGGATTATAACTCAGTGCCAACTTATATCGTGAAAAAAAATTCAATTGCTCCTCAGCTTGGTTAGCTGAAGGAGGTAAAGTTTTTCTAAGTATCAAATGCATGACTCTTGTTTGGAAGAGAGTATTTGAAGTGAAGCTGCATGTGTTGCAGATAGCACTGCCTCAGTACTTATTTTTTGTTTCAGTTCAGCTTTCTTAGTGCAGCCTGCTTCAGCTCATAAACTAGTATGCCAGTAGCCTTTTATTGCATTTATTTCAATTTTTTTCAGGGAACAGCATCTGACTGATTGCGAGGAGGGGGGTTGTCTCAGACCAGATGGCAAGGAACTTGGAGCTTGTTTCTGATCTCACTTACATGAGGAGAAACTAGGAATAATGCTGTTTACATCAGTGGAGTTTGACATAGACTAAAAGATATCTCAGAGAGATCAGAATGAAACCCATGGTATTTTTCCCACTCCCCAGAAAGTCTTGCACAGTACTCTGGGAATACATTCAAATTTATTTCGAATTTCTGAGCACTCTGTACTTTTTAGTGCTTCAATATGGCGTTCTGAGCCAAATCTGTCCCTGGTGCAGCTCCACTGAAGTTGGTAGACTTGCGCTCAGGATGAAATTGGTATCTTAAGTTTTAATTTGTTTTAATTTTTCCAGAGCAAGGTAAAACAGATTCCCACAGATCTTCAGATATTTGTCACATTTATTTATATTTTGTTTTAGAATGAACATGAATTGTAATAGAACATGAATTTTAAGTGGGGTATTTCTGCTTTGTGTTGTCTTCTGCTTTTTGTTCTATTGTTTTGCATATTGGTATTAATCCTAATGATAATTATGCTTTATATGATTTCTCTAAAGGCACAAAAAGCTTCAAAAGCCATAATTAAGCTGTACAGCATCCTTATGAATCAGCCAAGTGTCATCACAAGCTTTTGAGCRATCAGTATATCTGGTCAAAACAATGATAGACTCTTTCCAGATTTTTAAATCTGGAAACTTTTAGTCATCTCTCAAGGTAGTATCTGCTGTTTTGGATGTGAATTAGAGGATAGTTAAAAAGATGTGTGGTAAAAATATATTTCTATGGATTATTTTTGCAACATCTTTGCAAACATTGCAGATTTTTGTAATCTCTCCCTCACATACTTGCGCTCTTTCTCTCAGCTGTTGATAGGTAAGACAACATCAGGCCAGTAACCCTTATTCTTTATGAATGACTTGGAAGGTCATGAATACATTGTACTGACACTGAGTCAGCAGTCTTATTGCTGTACACATCTCAGAATGACTGGGGCTTCGGCAGGCAGCCAAAAGCCATTTGTAGCATATTTCTTCACAAAAATGTGCCATAATAAGGCAAAGTTGGTAGACTTTAATTGCCAGACTCCCAGTTTGAAATACGCCTTCAGTATCTTTTCGCTTTGGTCTTTCATAGTAATTTTTTTCAGCTATGTCTGCAAAATTCAATTATTGGTGACTTAATTAAATGATAAAGGGATAAAGCAACATTGAGAGACTTAGTGAGAACAAGGCTACTGAAGCATCAAGTAGATCTGCCCTGAGCAGACTTAATTTACAGTGCAGAGAACTCGTGCTTGCTGTAGCTGCTTCTGTGACAGGATTTTGCAGCAGGCCTCACCAGCATGCAAGTATTTTGCCAATGCATTCTTTGGCCTACATCAGAATGAAGCAGAGACCTTCCAAAATGCTCATGAAAAACACTTGGATGGAGAACACTGCCCTGTTCAGAGCAAGGGCTTTAAACCTGGCTCCTTCCACATTCCAGGTAACAGTCATAGCTCTCTACCTATTCTGGAAGAATTCGCTTTGCAAAAACAATAAGGGAAATTGCCCCCCAAATGAAATGGCCCCCCAAATGCTGCTCAGAAGACTGAAGATAACTACTTTCAGTTTGCAGAGAGATATTAATTTCAAGTGACCTCAGAAATAAAGAAAATTTAGAATGTTGGGTAGGTTCTGTTTTAATTAAAAGAAGACACTGGAAGGAAGTCATTTAATGTTCTAAGTCAAGACATTCAAAAGGTTAGGGGGAAAAAACCTTACTTATAATTCTGAATACTTGTGACTATGTGGTCTGATGCTGCATTTAATTACAGTCACATAACCATTTTTTTTTAGCGGTGCCTTATTCGTTGGACAGAATTGAGAGTGTTCACTTAATTAGCATCTGTGACTATTTTCTTTCATCCTTTTTGAAGGTATGTTTGAAGGGCTCACTTACTACATGCTATTATTGCCTTGTCTGAAGACCATGTTGTTCATTTCTTTTAGGTGCTTTTATRCAGTATGCATTAGTAGAATATGGGCTGCTTAAGCAAAAATACCATTATGCGATAGAGAGGGGTTTTTTTGCAGCTTTAAGATGGAGAAACTGTGGCATGATATAAAAAGAAAAATATTTTGAAAATTTTTCAGAAATGAGCTGAACTGTTTTAATTTAAACCTCCCTGTAAAAAGAATCCTGCAGCAGAAAACTGGCTGTTCAGAGGGAATCTTCCCTTGCCAGTGTCTGCTAAAGTTCTAAGTAGCTGAAAATAAGGTCACGTAAAGGAAACGCCATTCTTAATGTTAGATAGTGCTGTAGCCCTGCCTGTAAAGCAGCAGTAGACTGGGTTATTGCTTCTTTAACATACACCATATTTCATTCAACATTTTCTAACAATTTTCTCTGTATATTTTGTCTGGGGTAGAAGCTAGACTAGTATGGGGATTGTATTTAAGAAAAAAATATTTTTAATGATGTGGAGTGCATGAAAGAGAGGACTCATGCATCATACATGTCAACTTATGTAATACACAGGTAAGAGGATATACTTTCAAATCCTTTTCAATAACATGTCTTTACAGTATGAGCCTGGTGAGTGATCAGTGTTGGATGCTGTACTTTTTTTTAAAACTATTAACATGAACATGGGACATAGGCTGATTGGATGGTTATGCTATGCTGTTTGCAATACCTGCTGTATTTTGTCTCATATCACTTCAGACCTGTCGCCCTGATGCTTTTTATGCTTTTTCAACATTGAAGAGCAGGGAGCCAAAAAATCTATTGATTCTGTTGACTAATTTAAACAAGTCATATGCACAGAAGCTAAACTTATCCTTACAAATACATTAAAACCTTTGACTTTCCTAGTCTATTAAGCTGGTTACATGAACATGGTAGAGAGTCTAAGCAACTGCTGCCTTGATCTGTGATCTTATCACTTAAACTTGGGGAAATTGATCCCAAGAAATGCAAGAGGTGCAGTACTGAATAAGGTATCTTAAGTGCTGTTCCATGTCCAAAATACCTTTTTGATACTTCTGGAAGTGCTGTCGTCAAGGTTTTTTGCAGAGTAGAGCTCAGGAAGAGAAGCTTCATTTTTCCCTGCAGGAATAGGGGCTGTTTACAGTGATGCCAAACCTCTGTTGGGTGAATCATTAGAACTGCAGATTGCTCCCTCCAGACTTGTGAAGACTAGTGGTGGCTTGTTTCACCACGGTCTATAGGGAGCAGGGTGTACAGCTGTTGGAATTAGGCCACTCAGGCATGCCCAAGTGACTTCCTGAGGGTGTTACAAGGGAGCCTGCAGCAGAACAGGGAGTTCTGAGGGAAATGATGTTGTACTGTTGATGGAAATCTTTATCACAGATTAGTCTTGGGCTAGAAAATATTTCTTGCCTTTCTTTCCTCTTCCCTCACCCCATCTGCTCCTATGAAGCCTTCCAGTGAGAGGCTGAAATGTGACAAAGGACATGGGAGAGTAAGTCCTTGGAAGCCAGAGTGTGTAAAAGAGCAAAGGCAAATTGTTGCTGGTGGTCAGCCTCTACCTAAGGACATGTTTGCAAATAACTGATGAAAGGGAAAGGAGTTTTAAAACCCTTGAAGCTCTGGTTCCTACCCATGACCTATTTTCCTCTATTAAAAGCAGGAGGTATTAGTTAATGGCCTTTCCTCTTTCTTGGCATAAGTATTTATTAATTATTTCTTCTTGCAACCTTTCGAGCAGATTTGAAGAGAGAGGAATATGGGAGGAGCACATCATTTAGCAGCTGTTAGTACAAGAACATACAGGATAGCTAGAAAGGCTGGGAAAGTATTAAGCAGCAGGATAAACTGACTTTGGCAGACCTTCACACCCAGAATATYCTGAGTATACCATTTAGCCGGTATCTAGCCAGCTTAGCCATCTCAACCACTTAACCTGACAACCAAAGCCTCTTTCCAGCACATACCATGGCTGTGTAGAAGCAGACAGAGCCAGTAGCCCTCTAGCTTTGGTGCTGTCATTTTGCTCACAGTGAACTTCAGTTTTGCTGGCTTTACTTTCCTGAGGCTGAAGATGGGGCTGGGTCTTCAGAGCTTGAAATGAATATCAGCTCACTTTCCTGAAACAGTTGGAGCTTCATTCAATAGGACGTCTCAGATTTCTCCTGAGACCCATATGCCTGAGAGCTCTAGCTCCTCAATTAAACTACAGCCTCTCTCTTTTTCAATTTCCTGTGACTGCTGAAAGGTGATTTTTCTTGTTCTTGTTACCATTTCTTTAGGCTTTTTTCTTTCTTTCTTTCTTTGTCATTATCCGTTTTCCTAGTGGAATTTGACTGCGTTAACAACTTGTTGTTTGCAGGTATCTGGATAAGGATTTTCCAGTGCTGGAAGAGTGGGTGTTTATAAATCAATTCAAATGACTTATGTTTGAACTCATTAAAAACTGAGAGTGCAATGGAGAGGAGGGAGGGAGAAAAGAACAGACTGGGWTGGAATAGCATGGAAGGTGGGGAAGATTCCCATAACTTTTTGTTTTGTTTTAACTAGCACCAGAGTTATCCCTGTGACCTCTTGGATTTCCTCAGCTCAGGAAAGGGAGAACAGAATATTGTCAGCAAAAGAGGCTCCAGGCCAGGAACTGTGATTAGCCAAAATCCGTTCTGCAAGGCGAGATATTTTTGGCTCCTGTTTTGGTATCCAGTCTCAGCAATCTTCAATAACACAGTGTGGGTTTGTATTCTTTTCACTGTTATTTTTAGGCTTTTCCTACTTTACAGAGAATACTGATTTGCTGCTCATATTTTGATGTTGTCTTATCAACTGATCTTTATTTATCTAGTGAATTTTGACTAGACTGAGTTGGGTGGGTTTTGGTTTTTTTGTTTGTTTTTTTGAACATGTCAAAAAAGCCAAAAAATATGGACCTAGTGCAATGTTCCTGTCCATGGCCCACACCCATCCAAGCTCTCCAAGTTCAAGCTGTGTGGGTAGCGTCTGCTTGTTTTGTTCAAAAGTCAGTCTCAGACTCCTCTTCCTTATTCACCTGCTTGTCTGTGTTGGTGTGCGAAGGGGCAGTTGTTTTAATGGCAGACTTTACCAGTTTGAGGATTTTTTCACAGAGGTCGCTAACATCTTTTTCCCCTCAAGGATCTTGTGCAAAGGCTCTGTTGTTGTCCGAGTAAAGGCGCTCGCCCTGTGGGGCCTCTGAGGAGGTGCAGGGGGAGCATCTGGGAGCCAAGGGGCTGCTGGTAGTATCTGAGCAGAACTAGTCTTGATTGCAAATGACAGAGCGAATCTGTGACAACGGARGAGCAGAGGCAGGGATAAGAATTAGCCTGTGTCTGCTGGGAGGCGTTGGGAAGAAGGCAGCACCTCAAACAAGTCTGAGAAGTGCTTACTGCGTATGTCAGTTTCAATACAGAATCGAACAAAATAATCAATTTTTTTTTCTTACTCGGGAATAAATACAGACACCTACAGCTCTAACAGTAGAATGAGGAACAATGCAGACAAATAATAAAAAAATACATGCTACATTAAAGCTGTTCAAAAAAGAAGGTTTGAGCTGAGAATGTTGTGCTGATTTAATCTGTTTTGTGGAGCTCAAGGTGCCCAGAATGATTCCCCTTTGAGAAATTATTGAAACAGTTGCCAAATGGAACTCTCATCCTGTGGGGAAATTCCAATACTTCGATGTTTGTTTTTTGTCCCAAGAACATTCAAAGCATCAGAAATGTTCACATTAAAAAATGAAATATTATGCTTCAGAATATCAATATTTTGAAGTATAGAGTTCTTGAAACAAAATACTTGATTCTTTTTTCCTAGAGGAAAATTCCAAAGATTAAGAACAAACTGAAAATGTTTCACATTCTCAAATTTCCAGGCTAAAATGTTGATCGGTTCCAGTTGTTATATCTATAAGGCATAAGCTGACCATAGATCAACAGATTAGGATAGCGTGAACTATCTGTTTATACTATATAGAGAGTGAGCCATGACAGTGTATAAGCTGTGTATAAGCACAGTTTGACAGACTGCAACAGGTTGATTGCACCATATATAGTGTGCATGTATTCATTTACTATTCAAGCACGTGCTTTTTATTCTATATACACTCCCCCCCCCCCACGTGTATTAGATAAATTCATTTCCGACTCCACAGACCAAGTATTTATTGAGGAAACCAAGGTTCTGAAGAAATATTCCAGACTTTTATTCCAGTATCTTTTAGAAAGAATATTCTTCATTTCCTATGTAATCCAAGCCGTGGTCTGGTTTTTACTATTCTGTGTACATTTAACTCAGATTGGAATAACATTCAGTGCTAAACTTCTTCTGCAACAATACATTAGTCAAATAGCCATGCTATTAATATCACATAATTGCAAACTTTTACTTTTCTACAGCAACCATGATATAGTGGGGGCTATAGAGGAATTTAGGCCAAGAGCAGGGAAGTCTTTTTTGTTTGTTTGTTTGTTTTTTAGGAATGTTTCTTTAGAATTGTATTAGCTGTTTACAGTTAGTATGCTTTTTAAAATGTAATAGACATTGAATTTCTGAGAAGCATAAAAGAGAGTAAATTAGCAACAAGACCCTTAACAACAGTTATCAAAATGTTAGTGCTACATCTTAATAGTGAGCTTCAACAGTATGAGAAAAATGTGTTATTTTCATTGTTGAGTATAATTTAAGATATTTACTCTTTTAATCACTATAGCATATGACTTCCAGTTTAAAAGCATGTGTGTTGTGGGGGGAGCATGGATGAAGAACTCTTGGGCTCTGGGCTTTTAGATGCAATTACATTACATTTTCTCTTTGAAACTAATGGCATCATGGGAAAGGTATTTGGGAATTACAAAATACCCATTATAGATGAGACTTGGGCACCTGAAAGAATGATCAGGCTCTCTGTTGGGGTTTTTATTGTTTCAGTTGTATTCTTTAGAAATGAAAGTATTTTTCTTAATCTTTATTCCATGTATAATAGAACTTGAGATTGATACTGTTCATACATGTGTGCATGTGTGTATATATATATAGTTTTTTGTTGCAGTTATAGCTAAGTCTAGGACAATCTGTCAGCATCAAAATTTTTCACTTTTGAACATGGAAAGTTTCTGTTATCCAGATGTGAACATCTACCCTATCAAAGCACACCAAGAATATATTTAGTAAAATCACATATTTAAGACCTATGAATGTAGTTCAGGTTGCGAGCTTGAAATTGTCACCCATGTCCTATATGAATGTCTTAACCTTGAGGCAATTTCAGGTGTTAGGATTTCAGTCTCTCTGGTGAAAACAGTTCTGCTTTATGTAAGTAATTAAAATACTAATTGAATCTGGATCTTTCACAACTTAGATGAGTCCCATAACCGGTGGGCTTAGAAAAACAGGCTCGTTAGCCTGGTGAATGTGTAATTAGTTATACAAGATGAGGTTACTCCAGAAGAACAATTGAGAGCAGCTCATCTCAGAATAGCAAATAGCCTGGTAATTAGTGCACTCACCTAGGTTGTAGGAGATCCACTCATGCCTGGTATGACTTAGTTTGAGCTGGGATTTGAATTATGGTGTCTCAGATCTCCAGTGCGGCTGTGACTGTTAGGCTGCAGGTTGTTTTGGAGAAAGCTTGTCTAGATTTTCATAAGAATTTTGGGGTGGTTTGGTGTATCTCTAGATGAAGAACAAGAGAAAAATGTATCCTTAAAATTTTTTGTAGCACGAGAGAACAATTTCTTCTCAGTTGCTCTATTAAGGATAACTGCCTAAGTTTAAGAACTTAAAAAAAAAGGGGGGGGGGCAGGGCAAGGAACTAATCTTACCACTAAATTAATAAACAACTCTTGGAATTATTAATTTGTAAATATTATGTTTTATGGCAATGGGATGATGAAAGTTGCTCATGTTGCTGATATGAAAAGTAGACAATGGGAAACATGATATTTTCATTGGCATTGATTTGTGTCTTGGTTGCTCCAAGTGCTTAGACATCTTTCTTCCTCCAGACATCAGTTTTATGGAAAAGCCTTAACACTGTGTTTTTAATAGATTCTGCATACTTAGCAGCCGTTCTTTTTGGAAAACAAAGCTCAAATATCTAGGAAACGTTGCAACCTATCTGCTGTTAAAGGGTATGACAAGCTTCCTCCTTACGCAGCCCTTGGTGTTTGCATGCCTGTTGGCCCTCTCTGCAGACAGGTTCCAGACAGTTCTGATACTGGCTGTTCCCTTCCAGATGTTCTCTACAAATCAGGCCTGATCTGTGAAGAATATTGGCAAAACAGTATGGGATAGGTTGTGCTGCCCAAATTCATGACTATATTTGTTCTTGGATTGAATGGAGAACTTCCTTCCCCAAAATAAGATGGGACTGTATACAGCAGACAAAGCAATAATCTAAACTCCAAATTATATTAACTCCTTACAGAATTTTTAGCAGAATGTGAATTCACAGAAAATCTTTTTGTCCTGTATAAAGGTTCACTGTTTGCGTATGACCAAAGAGTCTGTGTCATGTCTTGAAAAAAAGAGGGTAAGCACTTTTGCAGTTATTGCTGGCTTTGGCATTTAATAGTTTACATAACTCTACTCATGTAAAATTGCACTTTAACATTCCAACATTTACTTTAAATTGTTCAATCCGTCTATAAAGTTGGTCTGTTCCGTTACCTATTTTGGTTGTCTRCAAGTATGGTTTTACTCCAAAATTTGTATGAAGCAATGGACGTAGTGAGACTGAGTTACATTTCAATCATAATATGTTGCATATTCATTTTGCAAATCAAAATGGTTGCTGTTCTTAACTGCAAATTCTCACGGCTGCAGAGAGCCGCT
Source organism: Apteryx rowi (assembly GCF_003343035.1). NCBI lineage: Eukaryota > Metazoa > Chordata > Aves > Apterygiformes > Apterygidae > Apteryx > Apteryx rowi. The sequence continues at coordinate 125,299 of NW_020447281.1, read as the reverse complement.
GCTTTTTTTTTTTTTTTTTTTAATGAAAATTCCATTGTGTTGTCTGGTGCTAGTGAATCATCCTAAAATACATTCTGTTTATCTCACCTAAGTGAGCCTGTGATACTGTGCCAGGTTTGAATAGAGCAGCCAGCTGAATACAATAAAGAAACAGTAGATCATTCTTTCTGTAGCAGTCCATTTTTATTCTTTTTGGCAGTTCTTTTTGGCCTACAGAGACAGACATTACTGAAGAAGCCTTGTTTAGCTTAACTGCTCTCCTCTGATGTTCAGTAATTGGAAGCACTAAAGTAAAGTGTAGATCCACCACCACCGATAGACTGATATTCAGTGGTAAGATAAATGATTCTGGTATTTTTATTCTAACTCCTAGCTGTCTGGTGCTCTCTGTATCCACATCCTCATTTGAAATATTCTGAAGTTTCAGGTGGGAGTTATTTCTCCTTGTACACCTTTGGGCCAGTTGGGAAACCAAACAATTTCTCTAATACATCATGGTTCCCTACTTTTTTTTCCTCTATGTCAATGAACTGGAGATCCCTCTCTAACTCTGTATTACTATTTTAATTCTCTTTTTCACTTTAATGTAATGTTCCCGTTATCACTAGGTATTAGATTCATATCAGTGGCATTCTTAAAACATGTGCTATGTCTGCCATTTCCTCCTCGTTAGGCTTCAGTGTTCTACGTGCATTTGCTCTGCCTACAATCTCTGACGTTGTAATTCTGTCCAATGAGTTCTGAAGGTCCCCTGTGAAGAATTGTTTTGAAACGAGTTAATCCTTTCTTATCAAACATTGTGGAATTCTGTGACAGCCCCAAGAAAGAAGAGGAGATATAATATCAAGGCTAAGAATTTGTATTTAATATCAATTTTGATTCATGCCTTTTTTTTTTTTTTAAACACCCCCGTCCCCACCCACTCACTTTTACAAGTTTATTAAAGCTATTTCCTGCTTTAGTTTTCAATGCTTGAATTCTTGGATAGTTTAACCATCATCAGATATTCCATTTCCTAAAAAGGTAAAATGATACACATTTATTAATGGTTGTCCATCTGTTCAGGGGTTGCTTTGGAATAGTTAATAGTCATGTTTTTTGTCTTACCTGACAATGAACTGAACAATATGTTTTGCTGTGTCTGCTAATAACTGGGCTGTTTCTTCCACCTGGGAAGTGAAATGAAAATCATCCAAATGTGTTGTATCATTTGTCCACGCAACTCCCCAGTTGTATACTATAGTTAACTTTCTCACACCTCGGTCATGACATGAACAATACTGGCAGTATTACACATTCTTGTCTTACTACAGTTATCATTGTAGACAGCTGGACTCTTTGACAGCATAATTGCTATCAAAAGCCTTCTGGAAATCTCTATTTTTCATGAAAGATGCTTGCTACTTCACATTAGCTCTATAAAATGAGAACAGCTATTTAATATTGATTATTTAAAATTTGTTTGGTGCTTTCTGGTCTGGGAAACAGCTGCTTCTTAACATGTTGCGAAAGAAAATAGATTTTGATTTTTCCCTGGCGTTGCAAATAATACAGTCTTTCTCTAGATGATGAAGGTGATAATGCTGTTGTCATCTGAAATGTTTGTCTTTTTTTGACTGCCTTGGTTTCTTTTGTACATTCCATATTCTTTTTATATGTACAAGAGATAACTGAAGAGCTATTTGTCACTTGTTTAAAAAATGCTTTCTAAACACTTTCTCTCCCTGCGTTTACTGACATTGTCATTTCTGATGCCTTGAACCTTTAAATCAATGCCAGACTGTCAGAAGATCTTTATCTCCAAATCTTGTCTATCTTTTAGGTCTGATCTGTTTAAGATAACCTATAAGTCTTGTCCACTGCTTTTTCTTTGTTCTTGTTCTTCTTTAAGAATCTATTTGTTTGTTTGGTAGGACCGTCAGTACTGCCTTTAACACATCTGTTAGCTGTTTAATTGCCTTAAGGAGATAGGACAACCAACTCTTACTAAGTTTCAACTTCTGGATATTTTGTGTCAAAGTGTGTCTGATTTCTTTTGGACTTGTTCCAAGTCTGTATCACTATAGACTTTTTGCCCCTTGTTTTTCTCTTACTTTCTTTCTCTGCTACCAAAGTAGCATCAGGAATCTGTTCTTCCTTTTTCATTTAATTGTGATTGGAAATGCCTTTGTACTTCCTAGTTGTACTTTCTCTGTTGTCTTTTCTATGAAATAGTTGTAGTTATCACAAGACCCCTAAGTCTTCGAGTTGAAAAGTATCCTTTGTTTTGGACTTTCAGTCATAGACCATTAACTGATGCTGTTTTTTGAGATTGTCATCTTTGATTTTCACTTTAGCAATATAAAAGTTATATCCAATCTTTTCTTGTTTGCATATGTAAACGTTTGCTGAAGAGTTGCAAAAGCTGCTTTAATTCATTGATCTAGAAAGTTCTACATTAACTGCAATATTACTTTCTATTTTCTTGAAAGAAAATAGAAAATCTGGAACAAAATTGAGATTTTTCCCTGTGGAAACTGCATTTTCTGTGAGAAATATATTCTGACGACCAATTTAAAAGCAGCTTGAACTTAGAATATCTGTACCATCTCAGCAATGCCACTTCTACCATCATAAGATGAACAGACTTCAAGTAGCAGGGGAATTGAAGATAAGTGTCAGAAGAGGGGAAAAAAGGAGGTTGGTTTGTGAGGAGAACAGGCTATAGCAGTACAGGAGCAAGGTGGAAGAAAGGATTAAAATATTAAGGAGTATTATAATGATGTTTACATCAACAGGCTAAGATTTTCAGTTCAGATGCCAGAAATTATTGCTATATTTTTTGACAGACCTAAAAAATTTTAAGCACAGGAAAGGATCATTAGATCATCTGAATTTACTTCCATTTTATTTTAAACTATTAGTTCTTTACTGAGCATAATGTATATTTAATGGTGGTGTATCTTGTAGAAAACTGTCTAGGTATCTAGAGCAGACCGAAGAGATGGAGAGTTCTGGATTTTCCTGTCTGGCAGAAAAATCTAGAATATTTTGAGGCCACAGAAGTCTTTAAGTGTGATCGGTAAGGTTATTCCTAGAACTCTTGTGTTTTATTTCCTTTTAATCTGACTCCCATTTATTATTTTCTTCTTTCTTAAAAAAAGAAGAAAAAAAAAAGAGATCGTGTGCTGTTATTTTTTCATTCCTGCAGTTTTCACAAACCTTCAGGTGAAAGTGTTATGTTGCCTATATCATTGAACAAATGTGGGAGTTATAGCTTGTTACCAAGCTTTCCTTTAAATTTTGTTTTTGCAGATAGGAATTTTTTAATGCTTTTCAGTGTTGATTTCTTTTTTTGTCATGATTTATTTCTTATTATTTGATGACCTGGAGTTCACCATCTAAAGATTAAAACCTTAGTTTTTTCAGTAATTTGAACTGGCAACAGAAACACTTGGCAAAACTCTAGCTATGAATGTATGTGCTGCTCTCAGGGTCTGTTCTTTGAAGTCTGATACAGAGTGGAAGAACCAAGGTTGCTTTGAATGTGACTTTGCGTGAAGTAGGAGAACAATGATAATAGCATGTATTTCTGTGCACATTCATTTTCCTTGAGGTAGGCAAGCCTAGCAAGGCAAGATTTATTTTAAAAGACAAGAATAAGCAGGAGTGAATTAGCTCTGTGGGGTATCATGGTACCTGCTCCTGAGTACCAAAGCTAGGTTTTTCAGAAGTAACATCAATATTTTTTGCACATCACTGTAGATGTCTCCTCTAAGGCTCTCTGAGGTATCAGTGTTGTGTAGATGTATCATTGGCTTGTTCAGTGATAGCTGTTTGGAAGTGTCAAACAAACTTATTATCTGTAGGCAATGGTTAGATTAATACTTTTTATCAACTCACAAGTACTAAGGCCAGATAGGACCATTAAGCTACCTAATAAGACGTTCTGCATAGCAGCAAGCATTATCTTACACAGTATGTTCAATATGGTATTTCTGAAAATTAATATGACACTGCTTTTATACTACTGTAACTCTGTAGTGCCTGGGATAAATAATAGTGCAGGTGAGGAAAGAATGAGGCTGCATGTGTTAGCCAGAGTTAAGGGCATTTTAAGGTTTTTTTTTTTTTTTTTTTAAGGGAATGCCTTAAATGTTGCTGCGATAAGTTTTTGGAAACAAAAATCTATTTCTTCATTGATATACTGTGAAGTTTTTGTTCATGCCACCTAACTGAGGATCAGTTTAAATTATTTTATTAAGGTCTGTGTTCATACTGCACTTCTCACATGTCATAAAAAATTCAGTTTAGTGCTTCACTTTTCCAGGCAACACTACTACGGACTTAAGGTGCATAATATTCCATTAAAGCAACTGACGTCTGTGCCTCCCCTGCCCCCAGTATCCTATTTCTCTGTAAGGGATTTGCAAGGATAGACACCCTCATTTTGTTGGACAGGTCAAGTTCAGAGCAATTTTATGCTCCAGCTCCTGTTAAAGTCAATGGAAGGATGCTTAGTTACTTCAGAGGGACACCTGTGTTGGAAATCAATAAACTGCTGTCGCCTCAACTCACCAGCCTACCAACATTCCCCCTACTCCACTGCCTGAGAGAAAAATAGTAAATATGAACATAATTACCTTTAAATTGGAAAATGTAGTAGTGCTTTCACACATACCCCTCCATTAGGCCCAAGGCTTGCCTGCATTAGTGTTTTGGGTTTTTTTTTTCTTCCCCCCCTCCCCCCCCCCCCCCAAAAAAAAGTGTACCATTATGGCTAGCAGGAGTTCCCCTGCAGTAGCGTTAACAGGAGAATCCTGAGTGTACACAGCCTTCAAGCTCCAGCAGCCGCTTGCAGTGATGTATTGGCTTAAGCCAGCTCAGAGTAATTCACTGGCTGTTGAAAACAGCTGCCAGAGCGAACAGGCCCAGCCTGTGGCCCTGACAGGCAGCAGTGTGCAGTGCTGAGCTGCCACTAGCCACAGTGAGGATGCCTTTACGGAGATAAGGCTGTATGTGGGTCAGTTTTGAATACTCAAAATCCAATTAAGACTGGGGGCTTTAAGCTGGCCCTCCAGCTATCCTGAGGACAAAATAATCTCTTTTTTTTGCAATGAAAACAGTCAATAAAAGTATTTGTCTTGACATTTTCAGCAAAGGAGATTTATCAGTATGGAAGTGAACTGTACCTTCCTCCATCCAGCTAACAAACTGAAATCCTTGTCAGTACAACACTGTGTTGTTTGCATACTGCTTATAGAAAACACACTTAGTGGTACCATGGGCAATGCACAGTTGCAGAACCAGCAGCCATACAGGAAACTTGTTGTTAAACATTTTTACATGAATTTTTATCTATCCAGTTGCTCAGGTGGTCACAACACAGCTTTAATGCACACATAGAAGGACACTAATTGAAAAACATGCATATTCACTGTTTTAATGCACATTTTATCATGATTATTCCTACACACATAATCATTAGCCCATTTATTTTTCATATTCTCACACTGCATATGTGTTCACAGTGCAGTGAATACGAATGCTTAGGAAGTGACCATAGTAATCCAGTAGTAATTTCCCTTTCAGTCTTTTGAAAGCCTTTTGATTTCATAAGTACTAGTTTTCCAAGAATTTGTCCWTCAGAGACAAAGTGGACCAGCCAAGTGATGTGAAAGCTTCCCCCTTATCTGTGGGTGAATATTATTATGATCCAGCAAGGTTAGATTCAATTTATTTGCACAGAAAAGGTAGTTAAGTAGTTCTCTGGCTTACTATTATTAGAACTGCTTATAACCAGATTCAAAACCTAGTTTATCTAAAAGCCCATTATAGAAATGGGGAGTTAAATTTCCATTTTGACTTTGTCTATAAAAGCTACCTAATGAATTTCTTGTGTGCCAGTTATCACAGTCAATTGAAATGTCCCAGTTTTGTGTTCAGTAAAGGGTATGACATTGGTACCTGCAGTATTTTCTATACTTCTTATTAGGTAAGCTGCAAATGTTACAGTTACATTTCTGAGCTGTTCAAGCCAATGTGTTAAGTGTATTGACTATGAGTGCCTATTTCCAGATATGCAGCTTTGAACAGCTCATCTCATCTCTCTTCTTCCTCTCCACCATGTATGGTGTCATTTCACGGTTTCACCAGTCTAGCATGTACACTGTCAGTACTGCCCTAAATTCAAACACTGGTGTCCAGCCATCAGTGTGAAGTTTGGGAAGAGCCTCATATGGAAAACAGGATGAGCCATTCTTGCTCTAGTTTAGATCAGCAAAGCTTCTACCAGCAGGTTCTCTTGTGTTGTACAGCATATAGCACAGTAAAATCTTGATCCATGATTAGGACTCCTAGGTGCTATGTAATACAAAGAAATAGTATTAAGAATGTTCCAGTTTCAGGCAGAGATAAATCCCAAGTGTTCAGATAACTTTTCCTTTCCATACTGGTATTTTATGCTAATCTAGTTCAGCTAGTGATCAAGCAATGGCTAAAATGAGGAAGAACCTTTGAAACAAGATATAGGGAACAATTTAATAGAAGTTATGTGCAACGCTGATTCTACGATCTATTTGTTCTTTTTTTTTTTCCTGTAGATAGATTTTTTTTTTTCCCCCTCTAATAGTATGAACTTAAGTTATGAAGCTAATGTAATTACCCCTTCAGGGATAAATGATCTGAAAATCTTGCAAATCATTCTTAATGCTTCAGACACAGTATGACTAGAAGCTGTCCCTTGAGAGGTAGTGGTTTAAAACTGGGTATCTGATAGAAAGCAGCAGTGGAAGAATCTTATTTGAATTAATGTATGGAGATGAGAAGAGCAAGCAACAATTTCTGTGACTTAGAAATTGTTTGTTATAGCCTGAAATCTGGGGACACCCATATGATGCATCAGTCAGAGGCTCCTAAGAAAGCTCAGTAGCCACAATAGCGATAAGCGGATCCTCAGCATTGAGGAGGAAATGTCTGGAAGATTAGGAAAAGCAGAGAATTAAATGATAAGTTTTCTCAGGGTAGGGAAGTTACTACCAGGACCTGGGTTGAGGCCAGTGCTATTCATGAATGATCTGCAAAGGGAGAGACAAGGGGAGCAATGGGATAGTGAAGTTTAGTGGTACTGTGTTATTCAACATAGTTAAAGAAAAGGGCTGATTATGAAGAAATGCAGCAGGACCTTGCAATACTGAACGAATGTGAGATAAAATGACAGATGACATTCAGTACAACCAAATGTAAACCAATATATGTGGGGGAAAATAATCCCAGCTTTATATACACAATGATTGGCCCTGAGTTGACTATTACTACTCAGAAAAAAATGCTGAGGTTATTATACACTGTTTTATGAAGATGTCTGCTTAGTGCTCAATAGCTATGTAAAACACAAACTGACTGCTAGAAATTATTGGGAAAAAGCAGAGAACAAAATGAGAACGTTATTATACCATTGTAGAAATTTGTGGTGCACCCATGTCTTGAATATTGTGTGCATCTCTGGTTCCCCTACCTTTCAGAAAAGGATATTACAGAAATGAAAACAGTACAACGAGCAATTGGGATAGTCAAAGACGTGAAAGAGCTTCTATATGAGAAACAACTAAATAAACAAGAACTCTTTGGCAGCTGAGGGGACTATGACAGAAATTTCAGAATGATCGGTGTCTTGGAGGTGAGCAGAGGTTGGGTCAACTTCTCTCCTAATACGAGATCTAGGGTCTATCAAATGAAATTATTGAGAGTCACCTTTGAAATGGTAAAATGTTCTATTGCTTTATGTGCTGTGTAATTAAGCTGTGGAACTCCTTGCTACTGGATGTTGTAGATGCTGATTGTGTATATGGGTTAAAAATGAGATTGGACAAATTAGTGGAAGAAAAATTCATCAGTAGCTATTGAGTGTAAAGATACTACTTTTAGTTCAGGTAGTTCGTGACCCACAGCTCAATGCCGGGATGATATTCAGGGAATATCAGTTTGTTTGTGCCATGTCCTCCTCTTCCTTCTAGGGCAATTGCTGTAGGCTGCTGTTGGATATTGGACTCCATGGACCTGTGTTCTGAGCCAATGTGCCTTGTTCCAAGGCTAATCATTCCCTATTTCCAGTGTCCCTTTCTCTAGGTGTAGCAGACCTCTCCAAGACTAATGATCAATTTCTAGATCTGTACGTTTGCTAGGGAGCTTTAATCCCTGGTATTATAGGACAGACTACCAATGCTTCAAATGGGGTTCCTGTTTTTGGTGCAGCAAAAGCTCCTCAAGTCTAAGTTGTTTCTAAGAAAATAAGGAGCGTCAACAAATGGATGTTTTCTGACAGAACTTAATTCAACAGGAAATGCTCAGCCAGATCTAATCTCCAGGAGTTTGGGATGCTTGGCATTTTGGAGCCTTCTGAAGGGCTGAAAGGTAAATCAAGTAGTAAAATTGCTACCTTTGCCATGAATAAGTTGCAGGCTGTTCTGCAGCTGAAGTAGAACAACAGTGCCATGTAGCTAGTGATTCTGTTTTCAAATTATTTCTGCCCTGTTCAATAAACAGTTGCATCAGTGCTTCATCACACCAGTGGATATTATTATCTTTTAGGCAGTTTACATCTTCATGATGATGCCCTTCAGTACATCTGTAGAAAATGCCAAATAGTAAAGCTACTTGTTCAGTGTTACTCTACAGTACTTCTGTCTACTATTCTTTTCGCAGTGGAAATCTGAGTGTAATATGTGAAGCTTAGACTTCATAGGAAGCCTAGTCAAAAGAGAAGAACAGAAAGGTTTACAGGTCAAGGAGAGAGAGGGACTGTTTTTCTAGTTCACTGGCCTATCAAATTTTCCATGGTTCTGCAATATGTAGTCAAGTTATTGGGACTTACTGCAATTGCAGCTGAAAGCCCTGACTAGGAGTACATAATCTGTAGCACAACTGTCCAGGCTGTTTCCTCGAGAGACTAATGACATATTCCTTGTGACAGTTAATACTTGAAGCAACCGTCTGCATCCAGTTAATGTTACTGCTAAAAATCCATTGCTAACAATTAAAGCAATGAGGTTGGTATTTTGCAATGCTTCTCTGAAAACACCTGTTATTTTACAGTATAAGGGTTGTAAAAATGTAATTTGATAATAGGCAACCATTTTCTCTGTCTAGTGAGTTCATGATCATTAGTCTCAGCTCACAATGGACCTTGTACAAATTTTACCAGGTTGTCTTTGGTGGAGTTATTCCTGATTTGCAGGAAAGAGAACAGAATCATGCCCAAAATATTTACTTTGGTTTATGTGGAAACTTCACAGAGCTTTTCCCTGGAAAACTTTTCCCCATTTTACTCATCTACAACCAGTCTCAAAACTGTAAACAGCAACTTCTCTATGGTGTAATACTGTCTTTTCTTCTTTCCTTTTCTCCCCCCCCCCCCACCTGCCTTCTTTCTGTACTGCTGTCAGTTTGCACAGGTTATTTCTAAGCCTGATTAGGCAGAGTACAGTCAGGGTAAAAAATTTCCTAAAATAACATAACGATAGAAATCCTTTTGCTGGTCTTAATTCTTTCCCCTATCTGTGCTTAACCAGTGACCCACTGCATTGCTGCAGAATCCCGTATTAACTCAGCTCTTGACCCATTTGCTTCTGCAAAAATATAACTCTGTTGACTCAGTACCCTAGCCAAGTTTCAGCCTAGGTAATTGCATGCTTGTCTGTATATATTTCCCTGTGACTTTTATTTCAATGGGTGACTATATTCTGCCTGTTGCATTTTAAATCCTTCTGCCTTCTCTTTGTTTTTCAGTTGTTGTCATGTATTATCTAAAAGTACTTTCATTTTGAATTGTGTGGCAGTCCTTTAAAATATTTTATCTCTTGACACACAATGAGTATTGAAACCTTCAGGGAGGAAATATACTTCTGTGTGTCACTGTTATTAGCCCAATTACTATTATGTATTACAAAATATGGGTATACTTGCAAGTTAAAAGCAAGGTGATACATAAGAGGATAAATACCGAGGGGAGAAGAATAAAATACTTTAAGATTAAAATGTAACATATTATAAGTTAATCATTAAAATTTAAATCTCTTCAGAATGTCTTACACAAAATAGTAAGCGAATTGTAGTAACAGCTTACTCAAACATGGAATTTAGTTTGAATTCAATTTTTTGCCTTTTTAACAMTATTCTACTCTTATCTTTGTACTCCTGGCCCTGAGGAGAAAGAAGGTTCCACAGAGAATTCTGCTAATTGCCAATTAGTTAATTTCTTATTTTTCAGAAAGTTGTAAATTTGCTTTTGTTTTTATAATTACAAGAATAGGAGAGAGCCTTCACTTCCAAAACCCCGGTCATTGTTCTTCATTAAGCTTATAATTTGTCTGCTTCCAATGTGGAACCACTTCCTACCAGGTGATGGTCATCCTGGTAAGCCTGCAATCTGTTGTGTTCAAAGACATCTTCTGTTAAGTGGAATTAATGACTCTTACCTCTGATGTTTTTATGGTTGCAGCATTTTTAACAGATTTTGTTGTCTTTATAGCAAAATATCTTCCCACATTAGAATGTGTGTGTATATAAATAAGTATACAGATTGATAAGCGATGATGTGAAATGCTGAAGTCAATTTTTATTGTTTGTGCTTTGTCTTCAGTCACTAAGCGAGGATGCACTAAGATATGAAGCTGTACCTCCATTTTGTCTGAAGTATTGTATTTCTCTGCTTTGTTCTCCTCTACTGTTGGCATATATGGCACTCTCCTACTTCTGTTATTTGTTCTGGTCTTGTGTTGATCCATTTACACTCCATAGATGTTGATGGACTGGATCTTTCTTTCATGGTGTATATAATGGATGAACTTTTATTCCAAGCAGTGGCAGCTGATATTGATCTCTTGTTGGGGCAAACTTTATTTCACTCTTCTGCAACAACCTCTGAGTTATTGGCCTTTCCACATCTGGAGCTTTTTAGATATGGACACTTACTCCTCCATCATGTCACACATCCAGTGATGCGCTTTGAAGTTTAGATACTCGTTTATTTTAGGCCAACATTGATTTGTGAATATTTCACAATCACTTAAATTATTTTGCAGTTGTGGTAACAAGGCCTTTATCTCCACAAAATATGATACTGAGGAGGAAATAGTGGCATCTATGTCCTTGTAATTTGCAAGGGCGGATTTCATAATTGAGAGCAATGAATATAGAATATGTATGGGGAACATTCAGTGTCTGATGATGAGAATGAATGAGATTCCTTTGTGCCATGCAACCTTTGTAGTAACCTGCGTACWTCTCTGTTCCTGAGGAGCCCTTAAACTAGTCATTATTAATGTGAGCTCCAAGCTTCAGTATCTTGTGCTGGTATTCTGTTGATTGCTGAGCCTGGGAGCTTAATCGTCAGACTGTTCTCTACAGGCCCTGAGTGTATGAATGCTGAACCTTAACCACAGCTGTTTTGCTGAAGGGTACCACTGGGAACCCTTAGTCTGCCACCAAGGTTGGTTAGCTTTATATAGTTCCCCTTAGGAACTGTTGACTATAAAGAACAAAAGAATAATGCAGTCATTCGTATGCCTTTTGGCAGGTTAATTTATATGAAATGAATGCTGGATGGTACCTTCTGGGTACATTTTACATGACTTGTTGGAAGTTCACATTCACTGACTTGAGGCATTCATCATGACCTAGTAAAAGCAAAGATGTATGACTCGAAGAATGTGTTGCTGCCGTCTGTCCTGGCTGGTGCACCCTTTCAGGCATGTCCCCTGAGGCTTAAACAAAAGAAAAAAGCAGCTGGGAGGATTTGGGCCATTTTTAAAGAGTTTTCCTTTTGTTTAGGTATCTTTTAACTATCAGCTTATTTTGCAAAAACAACCACATATTTCTGGCTAAAATTCAAGAGAATTCATACATTGCCCATAAACTTGTTTGAAATAGAAGTGCCTTAGACCTAAACTATAGTTCTTGATAATTTCCTATTAAGAAGGAATTACCCAACCTAATTCATTTGAAGTTGCATGAGTGTTAGGATATCCATACAACTGTACCACTAGGCTTTTGAAACAAACCACATATTAGCACAATTTACATCAGAAAACAACTTCCACTGTGAATTGGCCATGTAATCAGAGAATAATGCCGCTACTTTGCCAAGCTCTATCCTACGTTCTAATGTTGGTCAAAAGATCACAGACACTTCATCATACTTACTTGTTCATGCCTGTTGTTTGCCAGAATATTCTTCATAGTTCCTAGTGATTTCCACTGACTCTTTCTTGCTTTTTCTTTATCTATGGTAAACTCAGCTACAGTTAGCTGGCAGAAATTTTGAAAGGCAAAAAAGAAATGTAATGTATATACTGGAYTGGGTGTAAGATGAGCTCTTCAGCTCATCTCAGGGAGACAAGCAGTTATATCTTAGTAATTTGTTAGGAGTTGATACTTATCCGCTACTGCCAGTTACAGTCCGAGGTACCAAGTTAGATCTGATTACTTAGAACAGGAGACAAGTCTACAAATCTGTGTGATACCAGTTTGTGAATATTGACATTTTATGACAATCAGTATCCTCTCTGTAAAACTAATTTGGACTGGTTTCCTTATCTCTTTCCTTATTAGTCCACAGTTCAGACATCACCATTTGGTGCTAACAAGGCTAGTTAACTGCAAAAACACTTCAGGTCACTGCATTCACATTTTTTTCCCTCATAGATGGTTTCCCTGTGTCTGTAAGGGAAAAAGGAGTCTGTCTGAGGATTTGTAAAAGGGGAGCTTCATGAGTCCCAGGTTACTATAGACCTGATTCTCTGTCCCTCAGCCTCATCTCTCTTGTTTTCTGCCGACTAATGCTCTACACAGTGAATAATCCTTGTTGCAGTAGAACAAGATGTGGTTAAAGATGCTGTGCAGTCTGAGTTCAGGGTGACACTGTCTGGCCCTGAAAATTATGTYGATACCATGCTTTCAGATGCTTAAGTGAAACTCTGAACTGTCTCTAGGGTTTTCCTTTGTTAAAATATCTCTTTGTTGCTCTTATTAGGATGGACATTTAAATATATGCTGAGGACTACTTCTGTTTCAGTGATCTTGCTCAGGTGGCTTTTCCTCACCATTGAGTGTCTCTATCCCCCCCGCCCCCCTTCCCAATATAGCAGATGTTTTATTTGCTTTCATATGTGTTGTGTATTGCCAGACACAATGACAGTATAGGAAAAATGTTTTGCAAAGGAAAAGCTGAACTGTCACTTGTTCTGAGCTTTAGCTTAATGAATATATTCATGAGAATAAGCATTCTAAAATACGTGTCTAGGTTTTATGAAAAGTCTTCAGCCTACAAACCATTTGTATAAACATGGATGACTTCCCCAACCATCTTTTTTTATTCTGAGTTAAGTTTTTCCCTTCCTGAATACTGGAGATAGTGGTATGACAGAATTTACTACAGAAAGAGCCATGAACAAATGAATATTGTATTGACTGTAAGATGCAAACTGAAATTGTCCCTTATTTTGGAAATAGCATTAGTGTAAAGCAGTTGGTTCAGGAAATAGCTACTGATGCTTAATGGATTTCCGGTCACACTAAGCACTGCCCCACCCAGAAAAATAAATGCGTAGCAACTGGAAAAATGCCTCTTACTTAAGTAATTCATATCTCTATCAAAGCAGGATTCTTCTAAATGTTTGATATAATAATATACCAAGCAGATATAATTTGATATAAAGTATTCCAAATGCATGCTATTAACATGATTTTTAAAGACTTTTCCGGATTCTCATTGTTGAAAAGTTTGTTCTGAAATTCAGCCTAAATATTCCCTGTTAATTTTATCCTATTGCCTCTAGTTCTGATGCGCATGACCTTCTCTAATACTCCCTTGTTACCATCCCAATTAGTTTCTCCTTGCTTTTGTACATTTTAATTAATTCCTCCTTTAGCTATTTCTTAGTTTTCTATAAATAAATAGAAAAGTAAAAGAAAATTGCCGTCATCTCATTTGATTGTGTGCTGCTCTCTGCTCTTGAAATAGCAGCATAGTGCTTCCTTGGCCCAGACAGAAGGTCTGTGAGATCTTGTTGCCCTACCTATTTCCATGGGGATTCCTGGCAGCAGCAAGACTGTACAGAGGACAGTGGCATTGTATTGAATGCTGTGGCTGTTCTGGTGGGTAACAAAAGTCAGAGGATGGTCAGAAATGAGGAAGTTTATAGCATCTCCCCCAAGAATTTAACCCAGAGCAGCAGCAGCTTGTGCTTTTGTTTGAGGTGGTTTTTCAGTGACTTGAGAGAGGGTGACATCTGCTCTTCTCCTTAGATGCTGCCTAGTGGCTGCTCAACTGCATTTCCAGTAACACTTTGAGCTTTTCTCCAAGAGGTGATCATCCAGCCCTTCTTAGCTTATCTGATCATAGTGTGTCACAGTGAGTAATAACAAGGTTGCACAAGACATACTGAACTAAATATTATTTATTGGGACTTGGGTGTAATCTTTTAAACAATTCTGACAGCACTAGCATAGAATAATAATAGTAGCTGAAGGAAAAAAAAAAGCACTACAGAATTGCCATACTGAACCTATGCCAGAYGCTCTGCTTGTTGTGTCCGTGGCCCCCATCTCTGTCTAAAACTTCATTAGTCATTTTGCTTCCAGAAAACTATGGAAACAATGATCAGGAGACACTATGTAAGGAATTAGCTAACTGATATGGTTCTAACCACAGAAACCTCCCTTACTTTTTTTAATATTATATATACCAGATGAATATATGTGTGTTTTTCTATGTGTACCTAGGATTTCTTTTAAAGAAAACAGCAGCATGAGAACAATTTTGTTTTAACAGCTGAAATTTCTTTTGCAGCTTGTATGATAGCTATGACTTTACACACCAAAAGAAGCAATCTGCTGCTGCTGCTAATCCTTTCAGCCCATCGTGGGTATTTCTGGGGCTATATAGCCTGAGTTCATCAGTGTTAACATGGAATCAAATAAATATTTTTCAAAGAGTGTTAATGATGTTGTTTATAATAAATGTCCTATAATTTCTGTCTTATTTGTTTTGCACATGCTAGCAGATGGAAGGCTTTCCACCCAGACTGTGCTGGTGGAACACCATCTGTTTCGCTGGGCCACCATGTTTGTGCCTCTGTTACCAATTCAGTTCTGAAGTGTGGTGTGAGAACATTTAGCTTTTGTTTCCCTTTTGTGGATGCTCAGCATCACACTGTTGGCATCAGGTCTTTCCGTACTGCACCTGTGGCTTGTAGCTTCTATTGGTGTGGCTCTAAGTCTTTCCTTGGTCTCCCTGGAAAATTTTCCTGGATTTCTGTTGTGGAAATTGGACATTGTGGTCTGGGTATCTCATGCCACCAGCACTGATGGCAGTCCTGATTCCCCAGTAGTTTTAAGGACATCCTGTCCCAGGATTTGTAGTACTCCCTGGGTAGAGCAGTCCAGTTTTAGACTTTTCAAGGTAGTACATTCTATATAAAATTTAAAAAAAAACCCTTACATTCCTAGTCAGGCCATTTGTTTTCTAACCTGAGAAAGCAGGGGAGATGGAGAGTTGATAGCAAAAGCTCAAGTACAAATGCAACTGATTTGTAAAAAAAAATAAGTGGAACTAGCATGTCCCCAGTGGTGGGTTAAGATAACCGCATTATGGATACTGGCTTTGAAGAAGGCTGTGTTTCAAATGCATCGTGCCGTTTCCTAAGAAAATCTTTAGAGAAGCATTAGATTTCTGTCTTTATCTACTAAATGGGACTTGATCAACAGCTTAGTTTTTCAAGAAGTCCAGTCAACAGAATAAATATTCAAATATATCAGCAAATTGAGTCATGCAGCTACATTGTTAACATTGCATGTTTTGGCTTCCCTACACCACAACAAAGTAGTGTGGCAATAAAATTGCAACAAGCTGCTGAGATTCAATTTCTGATGAATGACCTTGTGGAGGTGCATTCCCATTAACTTGTCAAGACTGTGACCCAGATGCATGTTCCTCATGTGCTGATTGGGTTCCCTTAATTGTGTCAGCTGTCACCTGCTTCCTCATGACATCACAGGTTTGCCTGACCCAAGCCTTGTGCTTGAAGCAGTTAATTAAAATGAGCAGAAAGAACAGCAATTTGGAAAGAAAGACTGGTAGAGAGCATTCAGCTTCTCTTTTAAGGGAGTGTTTCAGAAACTGCTGGAAGGATTATATTGAAAGGGAAGACTGGTCAATGAACAATACTTTGTGGTTTTTGCTTGGGCTGTTTTGCAGGCTGGTCGTAAAGAAAAATTGTCTTAATGATTATTAAAAAGCCAACAAGAAAACAATCTCAGATTCCCACTGTTTGAATGGGATTGTACATATATGGGAGTCCACTAGCCCTAGTCTCCTTCCTAGAGGGCCTGCGTAGCTTCCCACAGGATTACCAGCTGGTGTGTGTGTTAGTTTGGCAGTGGCTTCTGCTGTAGCTTGCCGATCTAGAGGTGGCATCGTGACAGCCTGGAGACTTCCGTCGTGTAGCTCACATGTATTCTTGTTCCTTTTCCTCTCATGGGAGAAGGGTTGTGCAGGGTCTTGCTAGGAGAGGCTTCAGCTTCAGGAAGCTAAAAAGCCCACCCTTATTTTCTCAACTCTTCCCCACAACAGGGGCTAGCCAGGGGCTGGATTATAAAATTCTCATTTTAGGTACGTGAAAGGCAGCTTGTACCTTCAGAAGTGGGCAGGGAATGTAATTTTGACCTCAGTTCAAACATCTTTGCATCATGATCTTTTGGATAGTATAGATGTGCTCTCAGAAAAGTTTCTTCCTTGCTATAAAGGGTAAGAAAAGTGCTTCCATGCTTCAGCGAGTCCTAGTCYTTTTCCTGCCCATCTGTGTTGGAAAAGAATAGCAACAGCTACCATGAGCTGTTCTCCTCCTTGCGTTGACCAAGCCTGTAGGAAGCACTTGCCAGAGAATAAGGGGGCACCTTCACAGCTTCTTCTCCGTCAGCTTAAGGGTAATGCAATCCGATACAATCCAACAAGTTAGTATTTGCAATATGTGAATTTCCACTTGTCATTATTAAAGGTTTCCTTCCTTGCTCAGGAGCAAACAGCAATTTATAAATTAAGCTTAGGTGTTCATATTGGGATAAATCTTGTAGCCACGTATGCACATTTGGTCAAGCAAAACTCTAGCTGCAATAAAGATAGTTTATCTACAATTATAAGATCTTGCATCAGTCTAGGAGATTGTTTTTTCTTCAGTTCTGTAGCCTTATAGTTGACATTTTTTGAATTTAAATCCATAGTGGAAGCTTAATGATTGGGGTTGCTAGGAAATTATCCATGTAATTCTTTTAGGGGAAAGTTGGATTACTGACAAAGCAAACATTCCAGCACAAAATATCTATGTTGATGGTATGGAGGGACTCCAGAAAAACAAAGGTTTGTTGATTTGGAGAGGGGGGGAGGGGGGCTGTGGGTATTTTTTGTTTTTTGTTTTGTCATTGTGTTTTGAAGAAGAAAAACTGCCTCCTGAAAATTGTCAGGATGACTTTTTGTTTTTTGTTTTTTGTTTTTTTTGGTGAACTTTAGACTACTGGAGTGTGGGAGTTTCACTGTCTTTCAAACCTATGTCTTTTCTGTACAAACATCCTGATGTTTAGTCTTGAATATTGTGATTCTTACAGTATAAAATCCTGAAAATCAGTTGTCCAAATAAACACAGGAAAAACACTTTATATGTCATTTTTAATCTGCACAGTGGATTTATAAACTGATTTTATGTATGTATGTCAGGGTTATAGGGATGATATGTGAAATGTGTGTGTATTTCAGACCAACGTATATCTAGATTACCAGCTATGCAAGATCTATTTTACATTGTTTTAGACTTCAAGCCATATGTTTCTGAAAAGATTTCACTTAATCTGTATCATTCTGAAGAAACAATCACTGTTCAGTGGCAAAGATATTAAAAGTGCTCTTGTGAAAGTCACTTTTTAGTTTTCTAGAAAAGCACATTTTTACAGATAAGTCTTAACTCTAAATGCTACTACTTTCATAAATAATGCATTTCTAGTAGTGTGCTAACTCTGTGTGCATCTGTCTTCATTTACAGTTTGATTAATAAAGTAGTTGGCAAAGCGAAAGGTTTGTATTCAAAATTCAGGCACCCCACTTTTTCTTTTGTTGTGGCTTAACCCACAATAAACTGCATATACTTCTAAGCTCCGTAAATTGTTCTTGAATTCTGCAAATCAATTGTAATGCGTAGAATCAGTCAGCTCTTGTTACTCCCAGCCAGGTCCACTGCCTCCAGTAGTGCTTGTTCCAGTGCATGGTGCGCRGTTGTTTGCTGGTAGCTACAGATAGTGTAATTGTTGTGAACCACTATATGGCCCACATAGAGAATTACTCTTCCTGCTTCCCAAGCAGCAAATTTTGGTTTTGACTGCAATGCACATGTTGTCATTCACAATCTGAGCTCTCTGGACTGACTCTTTGTGTTTCTAACTTGACTCACAATCAGAGGAAGTAAATACCTAGAGAAATCACTTCATGCCATAATGCGCTATATGGAAATTACTTGAAACTCTTGGAAATAGATAATTTAAAAAAGCTCTTTTGGTATGTGTTTAACAGGAATTAGAAGTTTTTTTTTTTCACTGTTTGATTTCTTTGGAGATGAGACCAGAGGCAAATTTTGGTTCAAGCTGTTATTTTCATCATATTTGAAACAACAAGGAGTCAAACTGTAGCTTGTCCTGGTGTTTCCTCTTGTTTTGGAGAGGAGCTGGTTTGAATGTGCCTCAGGATGGAATTTAGACATATTAAACATTGTCTGCTGATGTCTCACTTCCTCCATTTTGACTATCTAGAAAGCTTTTAACATAGGTTAATTCATATTACATTCTAGTATAGTACATGTTACATTTTAGTATAGGTCCTGGTTGCATGTTACACAGTTCGCTCTTGCTCTGAAGTCCTTCTCTCTTGAGCTGCACTATGCAGGTTGAAATATTTCTAATACAGTTTGCATTGGCAGTGTAAGGTCACATGGCCAGCACTGGTGCTGTTCTGGTTTTGCTGAGTAAGCTGAATCCCATACAGTGGGAAGAAATGATGCGAAGTAGGTTATGTCAAAATCCCTGGGACCTGTTATACACCATAGTTAGGTCTAACTAGAGTGGTGCCACAGAATACCTGAGGAGCCTGATGTCTCTGTCCTGTAAGGGATTTCTGGAGCTCTGCCAGGCATGTAATACATGCCGTCAGCACCTTGGTTTCTGGAGATTTCTTGTGCAGGCTATTAAGTATGTTGCCTGCCTAGGCTAGTTTTGGAATATCAGTTTCCTTTCAGTAGCAACCTTAATATATTGAAGTTAGAGGGACAATGTTCTGCCCCTAGTATTCTGAGAGGCATCCTCCTTCAGGCATATTAAAGGTGACAGAGAGCAAAAGGAGCCAGTTTCCAGAGTCTCAGGTGCTACCTCCTGCTTTGTGGAGAGAGGGGCTGAGGTCATGAGCAGAGTGGTACCAACCAGTGCTGGCATTTGGGCAGATTTTTTTAATCTATAACCAACATTACTGTATTGGGCAGCACAGTCTCTTTCTTCCTCCTCCTCATTGAATGGCTCTGCATTGTTGCCACTGCCAGTTTATTTCACTGCAGAGTTTATTTCTGTCTTTCTCTGTCAAAGCATCCAAACTCCTGTACTTTTCGTTAGCTGGCTAGTACTAGAGGACTATGACTGAGTTGGGGTACAAATGACAAATCTGAAGTTAGCATGTTTTATGCCACATGTTGATGGATGCTAATGAACTCCCTGTTCTCCCAGCCATGTCACCTGTGATTCAGTCATTAAATGACAGGGTTCAGAAAACAAACATTTCTAAGGAGTATGAGCAATTTATTTCCTGCCATAAGAGAAGATTAATCTGTATTCACCTTTGGCAGGAAATTATCTTTATTATATTTTGCTTTGGTCTTATATGGTACTGAATTACAGCATGTGGTAGTTCTTTCATGGTGAGGAGGGTTAGATGCTACCTGGTGTTAAAGGCGATGGACAGAGCTCCTGTGGGACCTGGTGCTCTGCAGGGGAGTTGTGGCAATCTCCCTCCAAGCAATATATTTGATGCTTTGTGCCCTGGTTGCGCTTCAGAAGGCGGAATATGCTGTACTGAGATCTCTTTGGTGAGGCTGAGGTGACTGATATAACCTGATAGTGGTAAAACTATGATCTGAGCCCTTTTTCTCCATTTCACACATCCTAGAGCTGATTCTGCTTCAACAGAATTTGCTATAGCTTAGTCCCATTAAAAGTGGGGCCTGAGGCTCATGATAATTACAGAAAGGAGCAGAGGCTGTGGTATCTGTCCAAATCATGGTCAGCCACTGTCAGTTTTTAAAAGCAGAGAAGTAGCTATCTTCCATGTCTTGGTATCACTGCAGGGGCTGGGTGGGTTCTGGCCTTTACATCTTTTCATCTGCCACTGAGAAGATAGGCAAGCGTATGTAGAGTTAATTACAGACATCATTCCACCAAACTCCTCTTTCCCAGTCGCTACTAACCATGTGCCAAAGGCTTTTCTGAGGCCAGAACTTTCTGTGCTTTGTCTTAGCCCAAAGTTCAGTGTTTCTGGAAAGTCTGACCTCAGTCTAGCTAATTGTCATACGGCTGGATAAAGTATTCTTTTTCTTGTTTTGGTTTGGTTTTGCCCATGAGCCTGTTTGAATACAAAGTATGCTATTAACAGCTCATGTTAACATTGTTTGTGATGAATATATTACTTAGATGAAGATAAGAATAAATGATTATGCATTCCCTATGCAAATTATAATAAAACTGCATTGTACAATTTCCTTGTTTTAAGAGTTTTCATTACTATGAAACAATTATGATGTCATACTACTATGTACAAAATGTAGTAATATGCGAAATGCAAGATAAGTTCTACTCATTTCATATTGGTTTTGCTTGGGTGGATATTGGGTGCAAGTTAGAACATGGCCCAAAGTGCCAAATCTTATTCAGTGGTATGAATTTCCTTCCATGTAATTTTTTTCAAGGTCACCAGATCTCTGTCATCTGAGGTTTTAAAAAAAAAAAAAAAAGGGAAGAGGGGAGGTTCATCTAGTTCATCTAGTAAAACCTTTATGATTTCATATATACAGGATTTTAAACATAGTTTGGATGATTTTTTAAAACATTCATACTGTTTTAGAGATACTATCAGTCTTATCAGTATTCCTCTGAAGAATAGAGGTTGTCAGCAAACTTTTGTGTTCAAAATCAAAATGCAGCTTTTATGGTATGCCTGCTTTAGTTTTGAGTCTATTGAGCCATAGGGCCCACACATCTCTTTACCCTTATAATATCTATGATTAATCAATAACTTATGTTTTGGCTCTGTTGAATTCTTTATGCTTTCCCCTTCCTTTGATTTGATGAAACTTTTGAGAAATGCATGCAGCCTCTGTTGCTCCTCAGAGAGGATCTTCCTTTGCATTACTGAATAATTAGGGAAAATATTATTAAAGAACTTTTCAAAAACAAATTCTCTTTTGAAATTGTAACTCCTTGTTATTGGTGTTAACCAGTTGTTGCATTTTAAAAGAGCTTGTGTTTATATGCATATATGCAGAAGTATCTGGGATAAAGACATTGCTTGGGATTTTCAAAGGCACAGATGGCAGCTAAGCAATTCAGTCTTCCTTGGCCTTGCACAGGACCAAACATTCTGTCACAGCTGAGCAAATTAATAACACATGTAGCAGGAAAACTAATCCAATATTATAAACTGGTTGGTTTTCATTTCCAGGAGTCAAAGTAGTTTGTCTATGTAAATGCTGGGACTGCATCTGTTTACATTGTGGCCCCTTTCCTTTCTTCTGGTGATATGAAGAAGACTAGAAGTTAGTGTAAACTATACTTCCACCCACTTTTAGGCCTCTAAATGCTTGCAGGGCAGATCAAGGGGGGTTGTAGTTAAATGATAATGATTGTATTAATTATAATGTTCTGCCCTACATTATTTTCATGAGGAGAGACTGCAGGTCTGAATGTAAATTTTGTCAGCTGTAGGTGATGTCATCTATTATCCTTCCTTGAAAAACAACCATGGCCAATATTTGTAAAGCAGTTTTGACTAGGGAAGGGGCTGAACTCAGGAGATGCTAAAAAGCACTCCTGAAATAGATGTGGCAAGTGAGTTTTATGCAGGCACCCACAGACCAGCTCTCCTGAGCATCATGCAGCTCACTGCCTTTGCATGTGAGTTTCTTCTGCGTGAAATTGAGGTGCAAGGGGAATAAGTGCATTTCAGGCTTATCTCCTAGATCCACAAGGAGGGAAGCACATAAATCTGTGAGATTAGATGATAGGGGACTGAGTCCTAACCCAGTTTTAGTTCTGCATGTCTCTGTAGTAGCATCAGCTGTCATTTCAGATGACGTGTGTGAAATTATTGCAGGGATAATAGTAAAAAATATGATAAGGAAGTTTCTTAGTAACCTATTCTCAGTTTTTGTTTCCAAAAAAGACAAAGTATTATATTCTGACGTATGTAAATGTGTTCCCATCCTTCCGTTTTTTTTGATTTCTGTTTTAATCTTTTTTAATGAAAATTGGAAACTTGCACTTAATCTTTTTTTAATGAAAATTGGAAGTTTGCACTTTCATTATATGGTAGAGATCAGTGGCATACAGTTAAAATAAAATAGTCCTGAACTTACATGTCCGTTCAATTAATTCTTCCTCTCTCTGGAACCCCCTTCTACTCTTCTCTTTTTTTCCGGTCCCCTCCCTGAGATGCCTGAAGCAAAACAGGAGAACAAAATCAATAATTAAAAAAAAAAAAGAGGGTAATGTTTCATCAATGACTAATACAAAATTTACTCTCCTGAATGCTAGTCTAACAAAGTCCAACTGGCTGAGCTGCTTGGTAGCCCTTGGAGGCTGTGGCATTGAGGAAAAATTACAGTTTGACCTCCTGAGTGGGTGCTAATCCTAGCTGGGATTAGCAATCTAATCAAATGAGACTGCTAATACTTGAGGATGGTTGAATTGCTTATAATTGCTTATAATTACCCTGTTGATGAAAAGAACATGCATCATGGAGAAAAACTATGCTGTTTGCTTAGTGTGAACTATTCTTTTTTTTTTTTTTTATGGAAATACTTACAACCGTGAGGCAGCTAGAACCTTTGCACAAAGGCTTATTGGCAGCATTGATTTCGGAGAGGCATCTTTTGCTTCTGAACGCAAACAGAACTTGCAGTGCACACCCCTCCCCCCATCCCCTTCTGCCTCTGCCTCCGTCCAGGAGCTGAGGCCTGGGAACGTGTTCTGCATTTGTAAGATGTCCTGTGAAATTCTGCAAGTTCTTGCCCCAGTTCTGAGACAGGGACCTGTTAATGCCTTCCCTCACAGTCATTTGTGAAGGCTGAGTCCAGTGATTAACACATGTCAAGGTATCTGTGGTTTATATGAGGGAGGGAAGTATGTTGCAAATGGGATTTGCCATTCTAGTGGAGGGAATTCTTAGAGGAGAGTGCTGTTGGCACAAAATTGTAGCATTGCTTTAACTGAAAGTCTGATTTAATCTGAAAACAATGAAGAACTACTAAAACTGAAGTCACATTGCTTTAACTAAAACTCTGGATGCAGCAGGCTTTTTTAGATTGCAGGGGTAAGAGAGGTGTAAGGTGTATGGTTTTCCCTATACTTACGATAACAGTAAGTTAACAGAAATGTGTTGAACAGTCGGAAACAAAATGAGTAACGTTACTGCTCCCCTTACTGGTATGCTGATTCATGTTCAACTGAATAGTCCTCTGCTGCACTGGTTGATTTTGATTTCAAGTGGACTACACACAGAGCAAGTTTTCTACTTAGCATAACTATGTCAGGCTAGCAGTATACCATTAGTGCAGAGTTTAAAGTTAATTCTGCTTTTGCATACTTTGAATTCAACCCCGCCAATTGATGTTAGTGATGAAAGAAAGAAACAGCAGCACTCTAAGAATTTTTTTTTGAAAAATTTTTGACATAATACTAACACTTAACAGTATCACCCAAATAGCCGGCGTGGCAGCTGTGAGAGTAGACTGGTACAATTAGTTTTTTCAGATCAGGTGTTTAAAAAACAAAAAAACAACAATGTACCTCTCCCCCACCCCCATCCAGACATTTTAATGAGTAAATCTGCCTTTAATTATGCACTTACCAGTTATCTAGGCTGAAATTAAAAAGTAACCTTTGTCTTTATTCTGGATTCCATTTGATTTCCTCTTGCCTCAGTATTGTTTAATTCGGACATGTCTACTTTACACATTCAGCTGTTGCTTTTGGGCCATATGTGACCATATCTATGTCAACTGGGCAGCAGCAACTCCTGCTAAAGGAGGAGTCTTTAATATCCTGTATCCTTTACAAAAAAAAAGAGTCTTCTGCAGAGACAATAGCTATAAAATGTTTCACATGATAAAGAATGAAGGCCTCACTGAAGTCAAGCTTTTCATTTAGAAAAGTAGAATTATACACAGGAAAGGGAAAGTGCTGATGGGTTGAGAAACTTTGTGCTCGGAAGCACAAATAGTAATGAGTTATTGTAGATTTGTGTYATGTTGTCTATTGTTTTATGATTGCTGTGGGAAGACTCATTACAAAGTATGTGAACAGAATCTTACCTAGACCTGGAAAGTATTAGGGAATAGAAAATATGGATAAAAGTAGGATAGGCTTTCTCAAAGAGAATTTTAAACAAAGTGCTAATCAAAATAGGCTTTTAAACTAAGTGCTTTAATTCCATCTCATTCCTCAGGTGTGAGAGATACTATGTTTAATTTACAAAAAGCAAGACAAGCCTTGTCCTTTTTCAATCCTAAACCCTTCTGCATGTTCAACATTCAGGGCTTATATTTTTGAGAAACCCCACTAATAACCCTAAGAGTTGTACACTGGAATGACAAGAGGCTGACATGTCAGGAAGAGTGATACTGGAAGTTCTCAGATTGGCATTATATAGTGGAGATTGTGTGTGTGTGTGTATATATATGAGAAAGTATCTTAAAAAGGCAGGAAAAATAAAAGTCCTACAAAAATATTTTTTAGGAATGCTTTTCATATTTATTCTCATATTCATGAGTCTCTTCAGCATGGCCTGACAAAGCCAAGTGAGCTGACAGAAGTAGGGCCATAGAAAATCCTGAATACCATATTGAGAAATACAAGTATTTACGTACAAGGAACCTCGTATGGTAGAGTTGTTATTGTTTGTTTTTGTTGTCATATAAAGAGGTTTGCAGAGGAAAAGTAACAATTTGGAACTTTAGCTGTACTTTACTAGAGTTTTGTACACTTCTAAAGTGAGAGGATGATTTTGCTGTTTATTGAGGTCCTCACTATGAGTGCTTGACAAAAGCTGAGTACAGATTACATTCAAATAAGTATACTTTCATTATCTTAGACTTTTCTGAATTACAGTCAGTCTGCTCTAAATCTATGTTAAMGAGAGATTTTCTTTAATTTGGTAGCTGGTAAAATTCAGACCAATGAAGGAAACAAAATGACTTTGAAAGCACAATCAACAGCTGTTCTGGTGAGTGGAAAAAAGATAAGTTCATGGCTGTTATATTTTAACACTATATTATCAGATATACAGTGAAGCTGGTTGTACGAAATGCAAATTGGAGCATGTTGTTATTTAATAATCTGTTACTTGTTCTCCGTACTTAAAATGAGGGAAGATTCTGACATATTTATCTGTGATTTTCTGCTTTGCCTTTGGTTAGCTGCTTTCTATAATTTACAAGATGTTTTAGTTCCTCAAATTAAGATGCAATAATTATTGATTTTTTGCACTGTTATTTCTGTATTAGTCAAGCACCCAGTATGTGCTCAATGCTGATGCAGAGAAAACGCATCTTACCCAAAGAGCTGACTGTAGAAAAGGTCTTGATCTGGAGAACAGTTGATTATGCAGGTAACTTTTTGCAGTCAGGTAATCCCTTACCTATCAAAGAAACTGCTTGTGTACATTTCCCCTTTTTGAATTAAATGGAAACATGCACTTCTGCACAGATACGTTTGTATATACTTGCTGTGAGTTCTAAATGAGAAAAGACTAAATATTTGCATGTATGTTGCACGTAGTTTCTTTTCTTGCCACTTAATTGAAGACATAAATCTGCAAGTGATTGTATATTTTTGCATTCTCTAGTTACTGAATGTGGAGAATTGCAGGGATGTTTGCCTTGTTCTGATAATTACAACATATCTGCTTTCATGATCATTCACAATATTGAATCCAACAAATCTATTTATTGGCAAGAATTCTTAAGGAATTTTGTGGTGAACTTGCTGAAGGTATAACGCTGTTGTTGGATCCAGGTTGTCCTTCCTCCCTCCTTCCTTCCTTTAAAAAAAAAAAAAAAAAAAAAGAGGGAGGAAGAAGGGGCATTGTCATATTGACTATATCTGTTTGTAAATTAATGTTATCTTCAGGTGTCTTGAATAGTACTTAATGATACTTCATTTGATGTTTCAAAGCCTGGCAACCATCAAATTCAGAAATATTTTGAAGTTTCCTAGGCTCACAGGTAAAGAGGCATGGTGACAGAATGGGTAAAAGACCTTGCTGGTGGGGTGCGCGTGTGTGTGCACGTGTGCATGTGTGTGCACGTGTATGTGCGTGTATGYGTGTTCAAGCCTTGCCCTGGACCCACACACTGCATATGCACAGCTCATCCGCAGAGAGTTTTACTAGTGAGTTGAGTTTCATTACACACACACTGTACATAGGCACGTGTGTGTATTTACTATGGGAAGTCTGAGGCAGAAATCTGGGAGCCCCAGCCTTTGTGTTGCAAGTCTGCACTGGGATCATATGAGCTATGGAGCCACAGACAGCTAAAGGTGTGAGCAGCGTGACTCCGCTGTGGGCTGCTGGCTTCACGAACGGGTTTGTCTTGCCTGTGGAAAGCTCAGGATAGACCTTTGACAGCTCTGGAACCAAAACTATGTTTTCATTAGGGGTGAGAGTAATTCTGTCCATTTCAGCTTAAAGAGGGGACCTGGCTATAAGGAAAATGTACGCTGAAGAGATAGAAAAACATACAGCCGGAGGCAGCTGAAGGTTTTGAGACTCAGGGCCAGGTAATGCCAACTTAAGGTTTTGTTTAGCGTTGCAGCTAAGCCAATGTCATGGCCAGCTGTTGTGGAAGGGAGCAGTGCCTTCTCCTGTATGCTCCCATCATCTCCCTTTGCTCAGGCACCGAAGCTCATCCAACACAGCGGGGGCCAGTTCAGAGAGCTAAACCAGCAAACAGCTTACAGATGTAGGGTTACTGTTCTTCTGGTTTAGCTCCTTGGACCAATCCACTGCAGGCTTGCTGGTGCAAGTAATCGTGCCAGCAAAAGGCAAAATAAAGTGTCAAGGAAAAGGAGGAAGAAAGGTGACAGAGTGGGAACTTCCCTTTCAGTAGCAACGAGGTGCTATAGCGTCGAACTGTACTATTGTAATGATTGTGAAACAAAGCAGTGGCTGCCCATCCGTGTGGTGAGGCCTATGTGATGAGGCCTGGAGTTGTAAGGGGATGATGCTGCGTTTAAGATAGTTACAGTTCTGTTCTTAACTGTCACAGACTGGTTGAGAGGCCTTTAGCAAACAGTTTTCTCTCTCTTTGCCTGTTTCTCCACATAAAGTGACACTAGTATTGCCTTCTCATAGACAATCATTRCTCAGGTACTTTTCCTGATTTCCTCTGGTGGGGAATGTTAAGAAAGCAGCAACCCATGAAGTGGAGAGCTCTAAATATGGAAAATGAGTAAAAGGCATGCTAATTTTCTATACTTCAGTGTTGCTTGGACTCAGAGGCTTAAAAAAGGAGCTTTTCTTTTAATTAAAGTTAAAGCTTCATTACTCCCAAGTAGATAAGGGCTCAGTGTGAAAATAGCATTGCTATTCAGAACTACCAGAATCTATTGCAAGCCATCTGTGAATCATCTCTAATTAACAAGGTGCTCTGTTACAGGGTTGTCTGAACAATGGCAGGTTATTCTTTGCAACCCTCTAAGCTGAAGTCTATTAGCTTTTCATTATCTCAATTATTTTTAATATTCTGGAAGAGCTGTTTGTGATTTTTGCCTCCCAAAGAACTCCAAAGAGCAAAGTTGCCACTGGAAAATAAAGGCATGTAGTTTGCCTCCGAATGCTCCAAGTAGAATGAATATCTGGAAACCTAGCTGACGTGGTGTTTCTGTGCAACTTACTTGTATGAGCTTTAGACCAAGTGTTCATTTTCATCTAAGATGTCATCAGGAAGTGTACTGGGTTTCAGAGGCAAGTAAAAGCAATGAAGAAGGCCAAACCAGCTATGTTTAAATTGGGAACAAATATTTGCAACATGCGAACAAATGGAAGAAATTGATGTGACTTCATGTTGTATCTTCCTAAAAGATGAATTACTGAGTTTGATAATAAGGGAGGGAGAAAGGAAAAATAAATACGTGTTTTCCACACACAGAAATTGTAAATAATGAATACGAGCCAACAATAACAAGTTGTCTGAATAGCCAGTGCATACTAGCTTCAGTAGCCAATTGTCTCAGCTTTTGAAGAATTCAAACCCAGCTGGATATGCATTCAGCCATCAGTATTTAATAGTTATAAAAATAATGTATCATGTGCCTGTTGATTTAGAGATAATAGAATGAAAAGAATATGTACAAAAGTGTTCATAAGGAGGGCCTGATCTGATTAGACAATGACCCGTTAGGTCATTGAAGGCCGAGGGTTGCTGCATGCCCAGTGTGTCCCATTTGGCAGCTGCCAGGACCGGATGCGTACATCTATGTTGCTCTCTTGTGTTTTCCAACTTGTATTTGCTAGATCTGCATCCTGTGGTTTGCAGGTGTTTCTTCTTTCCTGAGACTTGTGAATTCTTCAGGTAACTTTTTTTCTTCTCCCTCTCTGTCTCTCTTAAACGAAGTGTTTTTGCTGAAAATCTTCCCATGACTACAGAAGATGAAGTCAGAATTGGAGGGCAGCAAAGAGGAGGCTGGTTTTGTTTTCACTGGGAAGGGTAGCAGTATGCTATTCTGTCTCAGAAGTTGTTACCATACTTCCCTGAGATTTGAGGGACTAGGTGCCAACTGTTTAGAAAACGTATTTTGGGTGATGAAGGTAATTAGAACAATGCTAATGAACTATAATTCAAAAAAGGGAGAAATTGAAATAGGGGCATTCCATAAATTACATATTTTATTGTTAGCCATTTTGACACATTTTTCTGCTCATAGGAGCTTTAGTATGTGCTGATGAACAGGAATAGAGAAACTATGAATGACACTGTGGCTGTATCTCCCAGTGCACACCATCAGTTGAAAAGGTAAGATGTTTGGGAAAGGGTTACAGAGGGATACAGAAATCATCAGAAATTACAAAAAAATGTAGTATGAGAGGTACCTAGTGTCCAGCATACATTATCTGAAAACATAATCATTGTGGAAATAAAGAAGGTCCAGAAAAGAGTCATGCAAATGACTAGAGATTTGCCAATCTCTTAACTAAATCTTGGCATTGCTACGGTTACCTAACTTGGGGAAGGAAAGAGGGGACTTGAACAAAAGTGCCTTCAAAATCACATGATGCACAAAACACCCATCCTAACTCATCATTTGTACAATAGCACAAATTTAGGAAAATTCTCATTAAATTAAAGGACAGTAAATTTGGATCTAGTCAAAGGAAATATGCTGAACTTGCTGTCAGTAGATGTTACCAGCAAACACCCATTGTGTCGAGAAATTAAGTAAGGGAAGGACAATTTATTTCAAGACTGCTTTCAGTTGTACAAACCAAAACAAAGGTTATCTTGCTTTATTCCTCAGGATATACACATTTCAAGAGCACACACCATCAAATCCAGTGGATATTATGTAATTAGCTAGGTGAATTCTGCCTTTGCTTTCTTTTTCTGAATCATTACTTATTGGTCAATGAAAGATATTGCTTATAGAGTTGTAAGGAACATTAATCTGATCAGGACAAGAAATCCCATGTAAGCTTGTAGATTACTTTAAATAATGCGGGTCATGTTTCCACAACTTCATTAGTTATCACGAATGCATAAAGGTTACTAATCATAATTTCTGGTTCAGGGACAAATACTTTATGTCTGTTTCTATACAGCAACACTGTATAAAGTTTGAAGGAGCTGCTGAATTGCATTACCTCCTGCAGGGCACACTTGAAAACTTGCTGAATTGAGTAAATAGGGAAATACTGTGGGCTCGAGAATGATAGAAAGCTCCAAAGACTTCTTGTGCTAGACTCAAAGAATGTACATTGAGAAAGCACCAGAAATGCTACTGTTGTTATTAGTCATAGTAGTGTATGTTTGAATTCTGATGCTGAGGTGCTTGGAGCTGAGAAAGACTTGAGCTGATTCATTTCTGCAAGAATCAAGCAATCTAAAAGTCAGCTAAGATGGGATGAGCCATGTATTCATGAGGAGCCATGTTCAAAAGAAAATGTTAACTACAGCTGGTTAGTAGTGCAATGATTTCACTGTGGAATTTTGAATTTAAAATATGTTTTTAAACTTCTGAAAATTACATGTATTTGAGCAATTTTCAATGACAGTATATGTAATGGTATTTTGTATTTCGTGATACTAGTAACAACATATAATGTATTCCTGCTATTGGCAAATTTTGTGGAAATACTTTTTTTTTATTTTAAAAATAACTGTAGGTCATGGTTGCTTCTTATTGATAAATGTATCTTTTCTTATGCTATCCATTTTTGGGGGACTTAAGTCAAGAGGGTTGTTGAGAAACTGGGAAGAGCTACCAAGATGGCCAGGGCCTAGAGCTCATTATTTACAAGGAGAAGTTGAGGGAGTTTTTGTTTAGTCTAGCAAAGATGATGCTAAGGGATGATAAGAGCAGCCTACATCTGTGTGAAGGGCAGTCAGAAGATAAAGGTGCCAAACTATTCTTCATAGTGACAGACAAGACAGTGGGGGCGAGTGGCCACAAATGGCAGTGTGGGAGGCCCAGGTTGGAGATTACGAACAACTTCTTCACCTGCAGCATAGAGCAGCACTGGAGCAGATTACCCAGTGAGCCTGTAGAGTCTTTATCTGTGGATGTTTAAGACTTAGCTTGAACATGCCACAGCTGACCTGATCCTAGTGTTGATGATGGTCCTGT
Source organism: Apteryx rowi (assembly GCF_003343035.1). NCBI lineage: Eukaryota > Metazoa > Chordata > Aves > Apterygiformes > Apterygidae > Apteryx > Apteryx rowi. The sequence goes on along the minus strand of NW_020447281.1, from coordinate 94,126 downwards.
GTTGAGCAAGAGACTGGACTAGAGACCTGCACAGGAAAATTCTGTGTTTTCACATCTAGATACAATTGGTCTAATGCTGTATAATTAGGGCAAGTGACTCGATAGCTCCACATAACAAGAATTAGTGTTATCAAATAACCTAATTTTTCTTAATATGTTTTCAAAATCGGCAGCATAGCAAACCTTTCTTTGCCCTCCGCCTCTTCTAACCTCCTATGTGTCTGAGATTGTAGGTTATTGTTTGGAGCCCTTTGATAAAGGGAGAATTAAGAGACAAACATGAGAAAGGTTTATAGACAAAACAGTTGAAGAGTGGCTGGTTTGCTTTTATTTTGTTCTTGCCTATCTGTTGAATGAATATTAAAAAAGTAGATGTATATTCACACCCTCTAATTAAAGTAGCATGAGAAACAAACATGCCTTTGTCCCAAGTCATATAGGCGTATGGACATTTCATAGCATGAATTGTTGCCTTAGAGTTGTAAAAAGTGTTTGTAGGTTCCAGTGGAACCACCTCCCAGCCCGAATGAGGTGTAAGAAGGAGCCTTAGGTCCAGTAATGAGTTAGATACATACCATTAAGATAGCAAATAATAACACTTTGGTTATAGTGGTAGTCCCCCCTCCAAGTGTATTAAAGCTTTTGTCGGAATCCAGAAATCTTGTCTTTTAAAGTGATGCTGCTTTAAAAAAAAAAAAAAGTCAAACTTTGGGTGATTTTTAAATACCTTTCAGCCTTTATTGTATGCCATGCAATCTTCTGCCTTTTGCGCCCCTGCCCCTCCCCCACAACTGCTCATAGCATCCTCAAGAAATATGAATTTAGGCTGGAACAAGTCTAGAACAGGGCTGTCAATTGGACCACAGGCATGGAGAGATGGTTGTATGAGGGGAGGCTAAAAAAGCCTGCTTTGGTTTAGCACAGCAAAATCAAGACTGAGAGAGTATATAACTGAAAAAAAACCAAAAATCAAAAAACCCTCTGCTTATAAGTAGGGAAAAGAAGTACTTAAGGTAAAGAAAGATGCTGCCAAATTTAAGTTGACTACGATGCATCTAGACTAGGCGCTACAATAAGAATTTTAACCATTAGAAGAAGGTGAGTTCCTAGATTGCATCCCAGGAGGAGTAGTGGGTGCTGGAAGCTTAAATATTTCTATGATGACTCTATGATGGAGATTAACCAAGTGTATGGTAGAGTTTGATGAATTTGTATGTTGGCTGCCTGTGGTTACATCCATATTGCATTTGATGGTAGTTCTCAAATTCACTGAGTGATGCAGACCAAACGGGTATATCCAAATTGTAGAGCTCAGATCATGCCATTTGCATTCACCCTTCCTCTAGAGACGAGGCCCAGCAGTGTTCTGCCTCTGAGTTTCTTCATTAGGAGAACTAGCTGGCTTGCTCCAGTATTGAGCTTGAGTGCAATCTGATAGGTAGTGTGGAGGAGCAAGGAAATAGAACATATGTATGAACTTGAGTCATACCTGACTTGACAACACAAATTATTCTTTGATGGTAAGGGTGCAAGCTCAGGCAAGCCTTCTGAAGTTCTGTATCCCTGAGACTCCCATTGAATTCTTTAATTTCAGCAGTAGAGTCTCTGAAAAGATATTGGAGGACTGACAATAATTAATTTAGTCACTAATGTCTCGGTCCTGCAACACTGCATTGTCATGTGCTAACACATACACTAATTCTGGATGTACTAGAATAAATACTACAGTTATATACAGAGGTTTGTAAGAGGGGTGTGTGTGTGTGCACACGATTATACAGATATAACAGAACATGGAATAGCCTGACAAGAAAAGTATTAGGAGCCATAGAAGATTAGATCAGACAAATGGCAGAAAATATTATTCAGAAAACCATGCTGAATTCATGTGGAGCTGATTAACATCTCTGTAACCTGCAGTCTCAGTTCTGCACTAGACTCCAAATGGTTGATCTTCTGCATAATGGGGAGCCCAGTTGATTCCGGCAAGTTTCTTAGCTTTCCTGGTGAGTAGACTCAATACCTCTGAGTCAATTGAACAACAATGTAGCCTGCTCAGTTTCTGCAGTGCAGCCTTAGGTTACCCTTTCTCACCTTTCGGGATCTTTTCCCTTCTTAACAGGCTGAGAATCATTTATAGATTCAACTTTGGAAAACATACAATGACAATGCATGATTTCTGTTCATTTTAATTTTTTAGACAAATCACTTCTGCTAATTTTATAAATCAGATAAATATTTTAGGACGTTTTAAATGCTCTGTCTATTGCAGAGCTATTCTCTTAACTTTCACTATGACCTGAAGGGTAGTTTGACATTGTCTACTCAGTGATTCCAGCTCTGCTGGGCCAAGCAGCAACAGCATGCTGCTTTCATATCTGGGAAGCAGGCAGTTTATGCTGGCATAACCCAGCCCTGCCAATGAAGAAGACAGAGCCACTCAAAAGCACACATTTGTGTCTCCACCACAGGAACAAACATTGAGGTTGTACAGACATTTGTACAGCCACACAGTGAATCAGATCACAGAACTGAACTGCACTAAAATTAACTTTTGGGGGTGCTTTATGGCCTCCCATGTTCTCCAATTTGGTTCATCCACTGACTTTGTGAATACTTGTGCCAAGAGAGAGGAGGAAGAAAATGGTAACCTGGAGATGGCAGAGTGAGGCCACAAGTGATGGCCTAATCCAGGACTTAATGGTATCCCTGTAATAAGCCAAGATCTTGTTGTCTATAATGCAACAAACCTCCATGTAGCCTAAGTACCTATTGCTAGCCCTTCTAGGAGCAGGTGACATTAGCTCCAGCCCTYCTTCATATGAAGAACTTCTGTCAGTTCCTGTTTTTCAGCATCTCTTACATCTGCACTCACCTTGCAGCTGATTAACTGGGCCAGGGCAGCCAGTTGTATTCTTCTTTCTTCAGTGGAGTGTGATATTTCTCATGTATTGTCATGACTCCAGAAGCTGAGAGACATTCAAATCAGGTGCCAGGAGACCCACAATAAAATTGCAAGTCAGCCATGCTGCTGAAAGGATTGCTCTCTGTCTTTCTTTTCCCAGCCAAAGTGTACAACATGACAGGTATGCTCCCCTGAATGCTCTTCTCTGATTCCTTTTCCCTCATATGTCGTCTTGTTTGTTTTTGCACCTTTCGAATTCCAGAGATGTGCTATATGATAGTCCCTAAAAATCAAATATCAGAAGGCAATCCTTCTCCCTTCAAGATCAAATTTATATTTATTGGTTTGGCTTTCTTGAGTTAAGGTAAGAAGGATGAAGAAAAGGAGGAGAAGAGTAAGTGGAATATCTGAAGAGAAGATCTGAGGGACTGAAAGTGAGGGAGGAAATGGGAGGACTAAAGAGTGAAGGAAGGGGGAAGATAAGATATTGTGAATGTTAAGAACATAGTGAAATTACAATAAGAAATAGAGCAGTTCTGAATCCCCAAGATGAACTGCTGTATTTGCAACTTCTGTTGATCTTGTTCTAACTCTATTCCTGTGCCACAGTTAGTGCTAGAGAAGAAGCTGTGTTTGAAAAGTCATGGTATGATATGGCAAAGCTCCTGCTGAATTATATTTGTGTGATATTGCTGCGTATGAGATCAGATTATGTTTGAATGTTGTGTGGAAAATTAGCTTATTTATTTATTTGCCTTAAAACAAGGATTAGGCAAAATGCATCAACATGCTTTTTGTCAAGAACACTGAATTATCAGATGAGGAGTAAAAGAAGTATTTTCCATTAAATAATACAGCATTTGCAATGCTTTTATAAGCTTAGATCATGCTCTAGAAAATGAGAGTTATGCTCCCATAGCATGGTTGTGTGTCCAAACCATCTTGCTGGTTCTTCCTTGTTCTTTCAGGGGATACCTAATATTTGTGAGAATTGGTTTGGATCTTCATGATAGATTTCTTTCTTTGAGCATATGAAATTGCTAACAATGATAGTATTTTAAAAGCCATGATTAGCAAATGGAAATGTGGCCGTTCATACCAATGTCAGAGCTCCCTGAAAACTCAGTTAAAAGAACTATTTTGATTGATTTTTTTGAAGTCAAATAGGGCTCTAAAAACTTTTGCCCTTCAGTATGATTAACTATATATACTACATGATTCGTGCAATTATGATGTTAATTTTTCCAGGATTTTTTTCCTATCTGAATTTGTGAATATTTCTTCAGGTTGATTGATGTGGCCACTGTCACAGGTGGTATAGGGCTTGCCCTTTGCATTTTCAGTGATTGTCTAATTTTCTGGTAAAAGGAATTTTTTTCCTTTACCATAAAATCCAAGTTCTGGAAGTGATGGCAATGGGTAGCACTCTGGACAATTCATCATTTGTCCCAGTGTCAGGGCTCTGAGGGCCTTAAGGGCTCTGAGCATCCCTCATCTGGGACCACCACCCCAGCCCATGTGCTCCATTTAATCTCAACCCTGGGCCTTTGGTCCTGGCCTGAGCTACACTGCAGGAGTGCTGGTTTTCTGTCTCTGGCCCTACCTCCTGGATGGACCTTGGCCATGCACTCACTGTAGGTAGCTTGTCTCCTGGATGGACCCCTCATGCATATGTTGTAGCTTGTCTGCAGTTCTGACTTTGGTCCCTGTCTCCTGTATGGGCTCTGATCCCACACTGTAGCCTTGTCCTCCGCCCTGTCTCTGGCCCTGTCTCCTGTTGCTGCTAACTGGAYTTCCTGGACAGACCCTGGTTCTGTCTCATCCCCTCACTGTGTCTGGGGCTGTTGATGGACCCTGTTACCAGCACCTGACTCTGGTGTATTCAGACCCTTTGGCATGGTGCCCTGTATGTGAGGGCACTGCCCATGCTGGGGTCAGCCTTGGCTCCTGACTCACCTGCCCTTAGGGAGCAGCCAGCTGCTGCTGCTCCCTGGCACCCAGACCCACAGAGGCCATCGCTTTCAGGGAATGTCCTGGCCTTCAACTAGGCCTTCTTTATACTCTACTGTGTCTTTTGAAATGCAGTCTAATTACTGTGCTTGTATCAGAGCAAGCTGCACTTGAAAAGCTTCCGGAATATGTAAAAGGTCTCTATTGTCTGTAATGCAAGGAGGGGGAATCTTACAAGGTGATATATAAATTTGTTCCTTATATCTGGGATAAAAATCTATTTTCTCTTTTTTGGAGATGAAGTAAAAGAGCAATCTTTGCCAGTCTCCTAATGGGTAGATGGTCTGTCCTACATTACATTGCATGAAAATATTACATATCAGACACCTAGAGAAATATCAGAATATAGAAACTGATCCCAATAACATATTAAGACAAAGGTGTCACATTTTAATGAATGTATAATGTGTGGACTTTGCATGTTGTACACAGCATGCTTTTTGAATTTGAGATGTCTGTATTGTGACATTAACGTAAGTTCCCTGTTCCAGCAATAGGTAGTTCATATAGGATTTTTCATTGGTTCAAAAAATGTAAGCATTCAACATCAGATCACTGGTGCAGTAATGAATTTAAGATTTGTGTTGTGTTACAGGATTTTGCATTTTGTTTGAATACGTCATTGTATTTAGGTAGACTGTTTCACTTGGAAAGAGTTTTAGGACATCTTGGCCAGGAGTATGAATTGTACTGCATAGTGTACTAAGGAGAACACCAGAAATTCTGTGTGATTTTAATCAGTACATCAGAGGGTATAAATAAGCACTTAAACATCTATTAAATTGTATGGCTTACTTTATGGTGGAACTAATTGTACTTTTTTATCATCAGTTGATGAAAAACAGAAAATAGGAAGTGCTAACTTGGCATTGCATATATGAGAAATAGATTCTTGTTTCATGTGTGTTTGTGTTGTACATAGTATTGCTTTTTCTGTCTATACTTCAAATTGAATTGTAGGACTATTTCAGAATTTGAAAGCATATACTAAATTCACTTTAAGATGTCAGAGACTTTAGGTGACTTAATATGAGCTGGCATTTCTTTGCCCGTTAGGTTGGCATTAAGTTAATTAAGCATCTGGATATCATATATTCTACCATAGGCTCTTTAAAACTGATTTCACATACTTTTTGGATGTGTAGGAAGACGTATACAAGATGTTGAAATTCCTAGATATTTGTTGAAGCATTAGCTAAGACTCACTCCGGTGTGGGCAGGAACAGTTATGCAAAAAGAGCATGTACCTCCTTCTGCCTCATGGCTTAAATGAGATAAGTGGCACTATAGTTAAGAGAAAGTAATACTTTATGTAGCTGTATTCAAGTAAGATTATAGGAAACGATCATCTACCATATTGAACATACCCAAATTATAGCAGGTTCCAGCCTTGTAATAGCAATCAGTCCTGAACCAGAGAAGGAGGTATTCATATGGCTCGTCATCTTGCTCTTGCTGTGGACATTCTCCTTGTCTTTACCTAAGATATTTTCATTGAACTGCAACAGCTGTCTCTGGGCCCACATAGTCCTTGCAGGTAAGGGAGCCCTCTTGTTCATCCTATGTCTTTGGACAGCTATTGGATGAAGGCCATTTTGCTTTGATCCCAAGAGAGCTGTCCACGTGTAAGTCACTACTGTTAAGTGGTGCTGTGAGGTTGTATATGAGCCCAGGGCATGTGGATGTTGTCAGTATGGCTATAAAAACTCAGGTTTTATTGCTTTATGATGTCATATAATCTTAGAGTAGAAGCACTGACATAGTCATTTTGCTGGTACTGTTCCCAAACCTTTCTCTGTATGGTGTTATGAAATCCTGATATAAATTTCTTTAGCTCTACCATATCAAATTGATGGAAGCAGAGTTTAATAAGGGTCTTAGTTTGTTAGCATTAMAATGGGACATTGGAACATTATTGTTCTGGATGAATTAAGAAACCAGTATTTGGTTTTGTAAATATCAGATGGAATCTAACCAACTTTTTGAAGGTTGAAATATTTTTGCGTGGTTTTTTTTTTTCAGTGTTCACACTTGTGTAGCTGTATTAGAGACAGAAAGAGGGGGTGTATTACAACACTTCAAAGCTTTTTTTTTTCTCTGCCCTGTTTCTTCATCTTCTATTTCAAAACTAGCAGGGAGAGCTGTGCCTGTAATCTGGATTTAAGTACTGTTAATGCAGTAATTTGAAGCAGGCCTTCAAAATACGTCCAAAAAAAAAAAAATACGGCAAGTCCAACAAGAAGGAAGCCAAAGCTCAAGATTTCAAGAATGACTACTGATTTTTATTTATGAATCTCATTTTTGTGGGGTAGGTGTTCATACAACCTTGAGCCTGACTTTTGGTGGGTGTTAGATGTGTCATATATGTAGATTATTTTGAAAATATCCTATATGCCATTTGCCCTGCCAGCTATACTGCCTACCATGGTAAATTTACATGCCTCTTATGTTTATTCCTTTTTTGGCATTATTCACAGTTAATCTGTTTTTGTAACCAAAGCTAGCAAATACGTGCCAAGCCTAAACTGAAATTTTGGCTGTGAGCACGTAATGATGATCATGGTGTTTACTCTGAAAGAGCTCCCATGAAGGGGCAGAGTACTCCAACTCCATTTTATACAAGGAGATTTGAAACAGAGACCGTAACTAAACTGCAGTGCAGGTGCACACCTATGGTGTCCTGAACGTACAAACACATTTTTCAAAAGCAGGAACCTTGCCAGAATGCACTCTGGCTCCTTTCTGGCTAAAATTTCCTTCTCTAGGGACATGAGGTGCAGGAAGAAAGAACAAGAGAAAACTCGTGCAATGCATGTCCCATTCTAAGAGAGAACCAGGGGTGACTGGGTTGTGTGCACAGACTGGAGCTAGGTATAGCCAGAGAGATTAAGGTAGCTTTTCAAGGTCACACAGAAAAAATCAGATATAGAAGAGGAATTTTGATCTAGGTCACCCAACTCAACTAAGGATGATGCATTTTATCTATTTAGTCTACCTTTGTACCTTGGTGTCTAGTTTTGTTAGCTTACAGAAGGGAAAAGTTCTACCTGTAATGGATACTTTTCTGAATAAAAGTTTCTAAGCCCTGTTCTATGTTTCTCTGTCTTTCAGGATTTCAAGGCCAAGCAGTGATCTGGCTTTTCTGCTTAATGCAGTGTCAGCTTGGTCTTTCAATAATTAGTAAAAGTAAAAAATAAGGTTTTCAGTGAATGTTCCAAAACCATGCACTATTTCTCCTTCCCAGTGCATAATATCTTTCAGAGCCTATCAAGGTAAATTTGCATGTTAGTAGATCTCTAATGCAGGTATTCCTTCTTAGTATTGTTCGTGGCTAGTCTGAATAAACAGTAAACATATGCTGTGCATTACAAATCTGGATGGCAGAATTTGCTTTTGTATAATGATCATTCAAAAGTATGTTCCTATTCATGTGATAAGATTGTTCATACTTCAGTTACCAAGTATCTTTGTTTCTGTAAAWATTCTAGTCTGTTATAGGAGAACTTTATGATTTTCTATTTATTTTCCAAAGGCAAGAAAGCAGAATTATATCTTCAGTAATCTCCTTTAACCACACTGGAGCAGAAGCTGATGTAATATAGAGGAGATTGGTTTTTGGGTTCTTTGCCCTGTATGTCTGTCTAAGCCATCAAAAGCCAAGTAAAGACCAGTATACAATATCAGGTAAGAAAGTAAAAGTCTCAGTGATATCAGTAAAAGGGAGGGAAAAAAAAAAATTGGAGCTGACACTCTTCTCCCTGGCCTGTTTTCAATGCAGACTGCTAGACAACCTAATCTCCATTTTAGAAATAAATAGTCCACAGTAAACTGACATGTATGTGGCCAGCGATGCTGTTGCATGTTAGTGTGTATCTATAAGCAGCAAAGCACATATGGGAGCAGTCAATACAGCAGTTGTGACACTTGCCAATCTGATGCTTAAGCACTAACACAAGCCACTTTTGTGAGAGTTAAAGTGTCTGTCATCTGCTGAAAACTTGATTAAATTTTGTTATCTTGTCCTGGAGCTATTACTTCTGCTGCAGTCCCAGTTCTCCCTCCACAAATAAGAACAAGCCATGTGTCCTCATAGTGCTCCCTGTTTGATTATTCTGAAGTAACAGCCCTCTATCATCAGGTGACTAGTGGGTGTTTAGGAGGGTTTGAGGAAGTAGATTTTTAGGCAACTGCAGCAAGGAGAAGACCTCTTCTGCATCAGTGTGGCACATGCAGAGACAGCCTACCTTCTCAATGGCRATAAGTATGTATTTTTTTTAACCTCATCTGCTGAGGCAGAATTTATTAGAAAGAAAAGTTCAGAAAATTTTCTATCTAAGCTACTTGCATTCCTACAAAATGTTGGTTTCAAGTTTACTGAGAACAGCTCCCTCTTTAAGAACATCTGAAACTGCTGGAGGGCTTACAGAGCACATTGAGCAAAACTGCTCTTTTCAGAGCAAGCCATTCTCTCCTGTGATTGCTGCAGTTGTATTTATTCTGGTCACCTTTCATGTAATTGCTAGTGTGTTGGACAATGCTTTTGGTAATTAAGGATATTAAAAACATATGGATGTAAGGGATCTTGTGTTTTGCCCAAGCTCCCCAGGTCTTGAGACTGCAAGTGCAAGATTGAATGGATACTGTGAGTCTCCTACATTGTTCCTTGGAGCAAAGACTGTGGCAGAGGAGCTGGTGTTCCCAGCTGCTTCCTGCCAGTTTGTCGGACACAGTTCGGCAAGGTGTATGGTTTTTTTTTTTTCTTTTTTTGAAGCAGTGACTTCAATTTGCAAAATGGCTGAAGGAGCCTGCAGCACCACTGGAAACTTAGAGTTCATATATGGAAACACTGAAACTTACTGAAGTTCATGATACACAGATATGCACAGGAGGAAGTGGGAGAAGGGAGAATATGCGCTTTCTTTCCTGCCTATTCCCTTGCCTCCCCATCCAGCTACCCTTGTTGATCACTTATTGATCGCTGCTGGTAAGAAGTATAGAAGTATGTCCGATATGACAGGTTATTGCACATACTCCACAGTGTTGGCTGGGCAGCATATTTTTTTCTTTTTTTCATATTTTTTTTTCCTCTTCACCCCCCCCCATGAGAGCTCCAGTAAAGTTAGTGGCACTCTGAACTGGATGAGGTGTTTAACCAGGTACAGCAGCTGAAAAGCCTGGAATCCAGATTGTTACTCTGATCTAATGAGATCAAAACTCAGGCATTTCTTGCCCATCATTATTTTTTAAAGAAACATCAATAAGAAAAATAAGCATCTCAGTTGCTCACTGAGGAAACAAAAGCCATGTGGAAATTTGTCCAGCATTCAAGATCAGGAAATGGCAATCACTCAGTGTCATGTACCATCTAATCACCTTAGGGAAGGTATTGTTCTTCATTTTGTTCACTGTTTTTTCTTGGAAACATCTGCTCTTGCTTCTGATTTTCTTTAATGAGAGTGTAAATGGTAATGTTTAATTTCTCTTTTCTGTGGTATTGTCTCCTGTGCCTCTATTGTGGTACTCTCGTTTTTCATTTCTCTATATGCCATGTTCTGCTAGTCTTATTTGTTCTGTCTGGTATCCGTTTCTTGCCTCTGATGCTTTATTGCTTYTCTCTGGAGTTTTTGTATTTATCTGTTGAGGAAAAATAGGTAAAGCTGGTTGCATTTGCGAAGAAGATAGCATCAAGTCCTATGCTTTCACTTTCACAGTGATCTCTAAGTTTGCTCACGTAGCAGAGCTGTTCTGGTTTTACTCACAGCTTGTTGATTCACATTTAAAATTTAAAAGGTCTACTTTGGTCATGGAGTCTGACATGCTGCATAAGACAGTAACATAGAATTTCTCTCAGTAATTTCATCATCCAACMATGGTTTGTTGTTGATATCTTGGATTTGTGTGGTCTTTCATGCAAACAATTAGCTCAAGTTATTTTGTTTCTTTTGGAAACTGATGGTTCATCTGGCATCTGCCACTGGCATCCTCCTTGTTCTGCTTCAGTGCAGGTTGCTTTATTGCCCCGTGTAGGTTTCATAGGTCAGCATCCTTTAGTCCCTGCTTCCAAGCTGTTACTAATCTTGGTATGGTCTATCTATCATGCGGAAAGGGTGTTTAGCTTTCATGGGATATCACTGTGAAGTCTCCATTTGACTTTTAAAAGCTAGAACCTAAGCTTTGTAATATATAATTTCAAGTGGTTTCTGTTGATGAATTTTTCTTGAATCCTGGTTGCTGGGGAGTGTGTGTGTGTGTGTTGGGGGGTAGCCCATTTCCAGCTGATTTAAACTTAGTTTTGCTATTCTCTTCATTGGGAGCAGGAGCAGCCATGAACTCTTATTTATTTATTTTGTGTTACAGCAATTATAGTTCCAGTTTTAAAAAATATAAATCAGAATACAGAGTATAAATATTACTGGCTGGTACAAATGTGTCATATTCCCACTCCCCAGCTCTGTTGTTTATACTTGTCTTAAACAGAGACATTTGGTGGATTTCTTTTTCCATTGAGTTCCTTGGCAGTTAAAATTGCTCTGAGAGGAGCTGATAAATAATTTACCCCCATGAATTTCCAAGTGCAATGAATTTTTCACATTGTAGGTTGATCTGATGGTTGCATGTTTATAAATATAACAATGAATGTTCCAATTTAATTTATTTTTTGGCTTGAACCTTTTTATTAGAGTGATTGGGAAAACTGGATATCGTCTCAAGTAGGGGAAAGTTTGAGTTAATGTTTTTGAGTTAATGTTTTCTTCTCATTTGTTTTTCTGAAGCAGTTAACTTCTGTATCTTGGGAGCATACCATGTGAATGCAACTATAATAAAATTTGTTTTTCAGATATCTATCCCTATGCTTAGTTTTACATGTTCATGTCTTTTGATTTCTATATTTGTATTCTTTTTAATGTAAACTTTTGCAACTCAATTGGTTGCTTGTGCTGTTACAGTTGGAAGATACAATCCCCAGTATCTCTATGTGATGGTTGTTTGTCCTTCCCTGCTTAATCCCTAATCACCTAGTTGAAAGGGGAGTAAGTATGCAAGCAGATCATGCTTATTTCCATGCCTGTGCTTGAGTCTTGGCAGGGATATAGGATGAGACTTACCCCTCGCCTGGGTGTGCTGATCATGTTACAATCTAACCTTTAGCATCAAAGGCCAGCTTTTACTCTGATGTTCACAATACATCGTAACTGAAAGAATGTATATTTATTCTTCTGTGCAGCTGGTAAGGAACAAAATTCTGAATGTAATAAATGTACCTGATACTTATGTAATAGGTCATATTCTGTGTGATCTTCTTGGAAGTTTATTGCAGATCACATATATTTAATGGTGGCTGCATGCTCTTGTATGTTAAAGTACTAGGTACCTAGTGGAACATGAAGGCTGTGATAAATCTACTAGTATAAGTAGTAATAGCCTCTCATATACTGCTTATTCTTATAGAGAGCAGCTTAATACCCTGTGTCTTCAAAGCTGGAAAATATCTTCTCCACATAAATAAAGCAGTCAGGGTCTAGGTGGGACTTCCTTATATGTGATGGAAAGGGTTCAGGGAGCTACCGTGTTCTTGTCTGGTTACTGTTTAAAGCTAAAGTAACTTACAAACTCGAGAATGTGTGCGTGGCTCACAAAAGCCTACGTCAGCATGAAACCTAACCTAACTCATGTTAGGATACCTTTTTCCTGGGCAGAGGGGAGGGCATAGAAAAAAAGCAGCAGGAATGTGCACTGTATGCAGAGCAGGAGAGGGTGGGGAGCAGGAGAAGCGAGGGGCAGAGAATTAGGTGAGTGCCTGAGGCCTTGGCTCTGCTTAGGATTTTACTGGTGCAGATATGTCAGAGGAGTGAGGAGACATGATCCCTGACTAGATAAGCTGTATCAGCAAAAATTTTTGGCATTGACAGTTTTACCTATAAAACTGCATTTTACCTATTTATTAACATGGTGTGCTTACAAAGGTGGTTTTGGTATATCTATACAGAGCTTACTTTTTGCTGAGGTAGCTTCCTCTATTTCAATAGCCTTTGCCAGTACTGTGTGCCAATACATCTGTAGGGCTGAAGGACTCCTAGGCTAGCTGTGGCTTGCACTGGGGCTGGACCTTGACAGCACAAAGGAAGATCTATCTTTTGGGGAAAAGAAGAGAAGTAGAGAAGCGGTCAGGAGGTGCTGGTCAGAGAAAGGGATAAAGCAGAGGATTTCCACTCTGCTACCTGCACTGTGCTATGCAGTTAGGTAAGAGTGGGAGGCACAGCAARTCAAGAGTTGGAGCCTGTAGAAGATGATAGAGCACAACACTGAAAGTACCTGCTGGAATCCTTCAGTCTGACCTCCTTTATAACAAAACCATAAATGTCAAGATATTCTTTTACTTGTTTTTATTTTTGTGCTCGTCCAGGTATAGACTGTGGTGAGGTTTAAACAAAAGAGAGAGAGAGAGAGAACCTGCAAACAAAGCAGGTAGTGACAGCCATGACCAGCCAGTGTAGTTCACAGCAGGGTCCAGACATGCAATTAAAGCAAAATCTCTCTCTCTTCTTTTTTTTTAGAGCAGATTGACTGGAGTGGTATTGTCATTTAATCTCCGAGAGTCTTCTCAGGCTGTAGTAGTGTCAGCTCTCTCTGAGCTTGTTCAACTGTGTCATTAATAAGTCATCAGAGTTGTTCACTTTCCATATGAGGATATGGGAGAAAGGCATGTCTGGATGCTCCTTGGTAGTGAGAAAGGAAAGGCTGCCAAGGACAAGGAGCCTGAGCTGTGTATGGCAAACAGAGAGCTCTTAGGTCTCTGGATTGCATTGAGATTCATTAGTTTTTGAAGAAAAGCTGAAAATGTGTTTATGTTGGGAGGGGAGAGGGGAGCTGTAAGTCTGCATGCTTCCAGTATAGTGAGCAGCTCAAAACTATAGCCTGTTAAATAGATGTACATATTTAACCTCTTAGAAGGGCTATAGCTCCCTGCTGTAGTGCAATAAGAATGGTAATACTTACATTTAGATTGTGCTTTCTATTTTCAGAGCTGTGCCAGCATTAGCTATTTTAATGTAAAGCTGGTGGGTAATGTATGAATAGGATATTAAGCTTTTTGATTTAAGGGTGGGGGAAAATGTTATTTTACATTTAAAAAAAACAAAAAAACAAAAAACAAAAAAGTCCCAAGAATGAAGAGGTTCAGACACTTCTGTTCTGACAGTGGGTTCATGGCGTCTTTCAGCCTTCTCCCAGGAGAGACTCATTTCTTCTCAAATCTGACCACCGTAGCCCTCAGTAATTATAGCAACGTTGAAATTCCAAGCTAAAAACAGAAGTGCAGCATGTGCCTGTTCCCCATGTGATTCATAAACCAGGAAATTGAAAAAGGCTGACTGAGAGGAAAGGAGTGCAAAGCAATAGACGCATCTARTATTTATCTCAAACCTGCTATGCCTGGGGCGTAGGAGCTGTCATCTGCTGGAGCTTATTATGTATGCAGTTAGAGCAGAGCCTGATTGGATGTAGTAGGACCTAAGGCAAGGGAGAGAGGGAGTGGAAAGAGTTCGGCTTGCAGCACTGAAATGTAAACAGTGGAAAGCAAGACAGAGTATAAAGCCTTTATGCTCTGAACAGCAAGCAGCACGCTGCGAGCGCTTGTGGCTCTTGTAACATACCTTTAGCACATCTAGCTGTGCTGGCCTTGATGAACAGAAACAGACCCTTCGGAGGATCTCCTGCCTGTGGATATAAATAGGGGGCAATTGGGATGTGCTAGCTTTCTCCACCACTGCAGCTCCTTCATGCTCTGCACCGAGGCTTCGACGGGGCAATGGAAATGAACATGAAGAAGTTCACAGTGCGTCGGTTCTTCTCAGTGTATCTCCGCAAGAAGTCTCGGTCGAAGAGCTCGAGCCTAAGTAGATTTGAGGTAAAATTTGCATTAACTTTGTTATAGGTAGCAAATATCATTATGTGCTGGTAACAGAGATACAGGAGAATGTCTGCACTTGCTGGCATGATAAATAAAGGTGATCTTTTCCCAGAGGTGGTGGTGTGCACACCTGATGTTCTTTGTTTCAGTGTAATTCAGTGCCTTTTCTCGGTAGTATTCAATGTATTGCATAATAAATTTAGTGTGTTGCTAAGGATCCTTTTGTCAGCCTAGCACAGGAGGAGGAAACCTGGTTCAGGACCTCATGAAGTTGTAGGAAATAATTGCAGATTTACTTAAATTAGCACAAATGGCACCGTAATTTGTAATATCCTCCTATTTCAGTCTTTCTCCCCTGCCCCCATATCATTCTTTCTCAATTTTGGATTTCAAATTAAATAATTAATTTGCCAGTGCCTCATTTATATTGTATGTAAAATAGAGATTTTCTTGCTTATGCTCATGCTTATACAGATTTTTGCAGTCATCTTCAGCCCATGCATCCTGGTATTTTTTCTTTTTATGATGAGAAGTTGTTCTATGGGGAGGGGGGGAAACAATGTCAAATTAAACCTAAAATGATTTAGCAGTATAAGGAAATGAAAAGCATTTCAAGTAAGAGGTATTAGCAGATAGGGATGTGTGAATGGGGTAGAACAAGGATTTCTGCCTCCCTTCCTTGAACCATTGTTCTTCGGCCCTATATTTGGAGCTGCGAATAGTCGGCAGGAAGTGAGATCAATTGAATAAATGTCAGTTTTATTTATGCTGTTCACTTTATCATTGCAGATGATCTGCAACCTCTGCATTAAAATAAAGGTATATGGGGCCTGATTCTCTTCTGGCTAACGTTTGTTTTGCGCTGGTGTACTTCAACTGACCTCCGAGGAGTTACTCTGATTTGCACCAGTATTCCCTGGAGGAGGATTAGGCTCATGCTGTGTGAATACATTTTTAAAATGTTATTCCCTTAGTGTCCTATTTAAAGTACCAGGTAATTGTTTGGACTTAAAGTTTTTCATGTGTCATTGCTTAAACAGGACATGCAGAAAAGCAGAGGTTTGTTGCTGTTTTTTCTTCTTTCTTTTTTTTTTAACTCTTTGAAATCAGTTTTCTGGAAAAATGATCATGTAACATACCTAATTTTATTTCACCCATCAAATAGTCATGTCACACATTTAAAACAAACTAACAAATGAAAGTGGACATCAGTTGGTAAGGCTCCCTCCTTCCACCAGCCCTGCCCCTCCAGGGTTAAGGTTGGGGGGGGGGAAGACCCTTCCTCTTCTAGTTGTGAACCCAAAATTGCAAAAGCTAAGCTGAAATAGGTGTTCCTGGTAACACTATAAATTCACCAAGCTCCTGCTCATTCAGAGCCAACACAAAGTAGATCTGGAGTCACTGAGTTAACAAAAAGCAGCTCTTCTGTCACAGAAAAGAGTGTCTTCATGGGCTGTCAGTGTCAGGGCAAAACATTAGGAGGGGAGGTGATTTTTGAGACAGCGAAGTCTCACCAGACCTCATAACTATTAATTTGACAATGCTATAGTGTGGGAGGAACAGATTCTACCAAACTAATTACTTAACTTACTGGATAGTGTAATGTGAATGACTAGTACAACAGCTCAGCATTTATAACAGGCCAGACCCTGTTTCATTWAAAAAAAAAAAAAAGTCATCTTTACAGTCCTTCTGATCATCAGTATCACATTAGATTTACTGGATTTTTTTTGTTGAATATCTGTAGTTTTTTCTTATGTGAGTTGCCTTGTAATGAGATTTTTTAATTTTAAATAATTTTCTTCAAGAAGCAACTTGATAGGTATCCTATAGCACATCTAAGTTCCGAGCATTACATCCACTTCCCTTCTCTCTCCCTTTACTTGGCAATAATAACCCACTTTATGCAAAGTGACTCAGTATTATAATGCAACAGGGAATAGGGGTTGTTCCAACCAGGAAGAAAAAATGATTCATAAAATCTGTTCTGCTATTTAAGTGTGAAAATCATCTGAGATGTTCCTGCTTAGAGGGAAAAACCAAACATGAACGTCGAGCCCCCTTTGTGATTTCCATCTTGAGTACTTCTGTGTATAAGTTTGTAATTGCAGGCTAATGAGTGTTTGTCAGCCAAACAGAAAGTGCAGAGAAGCCTGTTGGTAGTTGGACTTTTAGGAGTCAGAATGTTCTTCAGCCTAATAGGCAGATATTTTTAAAGAGGCAGTAAAAAGGCACAGGTTATTACATCATGGAATGAGTAAAAGTAGAATAAAGGGAGGAAATTTGGAGAAAACACATGTGGCATTGCTTTTCTTAGTGTGTGCTAGCTCATATACCTGACAGAAGCTGTGTGTTGCTAGATGTAATTTGAAATTTGGAAGAGGAGAGTTGTTTGTAGGTTGTATGGGTATTTGTTATGGGATTCTTGGGGGGGAAYGGGGGAGATGGCTTTAAGATAGATATTCTTGGATTCAAGCATTTGATATCTTTAAAATACCACCATTAGAGTAGGTTCAAAATCATACAATATTTGTTATTAATATCATATGATTGATTACTTTTTCTCCTGTGGTATTCTGCTATGCTTTAAATACAATTGCAATGAGTTTCCTAACTTCYAGAGCAGGGCTGCAGATGCAGAAAATGACTTAGCAAATCACAGCTTGTAATTTGACCTTTACTTAATTGTTTCATATGCCAATATCATTGCTATATTTGAAACAAGATCATTGCCTTATGTAGATGGCTAGGTTTCACACTATAGTCCTGCTAAGGGAGGCAGAGCACACCGTGGTGACTAAGGTATTATAAGATTTTTGTTTTATCTTGCGTAAAATGTATGCCCTTTTTATTATTCTGGGAAAACTTGGCTGAAATTGGAACTTATTTGGCTACACCTTCAGTTTTCAGTTTATATTATTTTTCAGTATGGCCTGCATTGTCCTTCATTTATAGAGTATCTAGTGATGTAATTTTATTAAATTTGCAGAGCCAAGTTCTGCCCTTCTGCATGTGCATGCAGTTCTTACTGAAGTCAGCTGAAAATCCAGTGAAGTCAATGGGAACTGCATGTGTGCATCTGAGAGCAGGGCTTTGTTTATGGTTCTTGCTGTGAGTGTTGATGAACATGAACGTAAAACCATCAGGAGAAAATACGCGGAGTGTGGATCTGCTAAAGACCTTGAGCCTCAGTGGAATGTATCTTACAGCAGTGAGGAATATCCTTTGATTTATAAATCAAAAGTTAAATATGCCATTTCAATAAGCTAGAAAAGACCTAAGCATGCAAAGAATTTGATTATACTTATTCTAGTGATGCAGAAGCCTTCCTTGTTTTTTTGGGAAAATGTCCAATTAAAATATTGCTGTATATTCTTCTGGGAGATGTTCTCAACTTTTGCACTCCCGATACGTTTTTAATTCTGTATTTTGTCTTACTGATAATGGTGAATCCAAATTCTGTTTTCTATCTGTGTATAGGGCCTAGAGCCTGCCAGAGCTTTTGCAAATTTACTCAAATTTAGTTTGGGGCCTAGTGTCCCTAGGTGTAGTCAGCTGTGAGAGGCAAGACCTCCTGTAGGTGATTCAACTGTGGGTCCTCCTTGGGTTCCCAAACTGGCATATAGGAAATCAAAGCAAGCCTATGCAGTCTGGTAAGGAGCACTGCAGAAAGACTGGCATTGGTTTTATGATACTTTGTTATAAGAGATTTTGAGTTAACTTTTGGCTTAGATTTTACTTTCCTAAACCTTTAAGTAGAACAGTTTAAGAAAGTGGCTAGTAAATGCTGAAATTTGGCTAAGCTGTTCCTCTTACACAGTGGGCTGAAACGATGCTTTGCTTGCAAACACTTGTGAAGTCCTCTTTTGCACTTGCCCTGCAATATTGTTTTTTATCGGTAGTGTGTAGGATGATTTTTCTGATGGTGTTCTTGTTACAGCAGAAGTTACCAACACTATTGTAAGTCTGACTTTCCCCACTGCAGGCAAACTGTTTGCGAGGAAATGCTACAGTTCATGTAATCTTGAATTGCTTGGTGGGGAGAGGCAGGGTAGGGGAGGGAGAGCAATAGGAGACTGGAGTCCATTTGACAGGTCACTTGACAAGCAGCCGTGAAATCTAGCTTCCAGACTCATTTTTGCAGCTTGCTCTGTCATTATGGGTGGTTCAGACCTCTGTGCCTTGCATTCCCCACTTGTAAAACTCCCAAAACAGACAATATCTTATGCCCCAGGCCTACTATTCGTTCCTTCCCACAAGCTTCAAACTAACTGCTGAGCTACAGAAAAGTGAAACTGAGCAGGTAAATGCAGGGATCATTTGCTTGCAGAAAGATCACAGAAAAATAGCACAGGGAGAGGTCTAACACCACCCCACCCCCCTGCCAGTCAGGCAGCATCAGCTGTGTTGAAATTCCACCAAAGTTTTTGTCTAACCTCTTCCCAAGGACCTCCAATGGTAAATATCCCATCACTTCGTTATGGAGGTATATTTTATGGCATTATCCTTAGTGTCTGAAAGCTTTTCTTATGTCTGATCCAAATCTGTCTTATGGCAATTGAAGCCTGTGTCGTCTTGTTCTTTCTGTCATAATACTAAAACCCGGATCATTTCCTTTTCTTTGCAGCAACATTTTTTAAGCATTTAAAAGCTTTTCAGGTCCCCTTTCTCAATTTTTGCTTGTAGGGTGGGAAAAATGGTTGTCCTCCTTTCTGAAAGTTAAAGCTGATTTGTTAGGGAGAAGCTCTTCCTTTCCTTCTGCATACTAATGGTCCCTTATAAAAATCAGTCTTATTTCAAAGGACTCTATCTTGTCAAAAACCAGTCCAGGTTTTTATTTTGTGCTCCATTTCCACCATATAAAGGTTTGCATGATGCCTTGATTTGATGATATTTGCCGCCCTGACCGGAGCTGGCTAGCCCTATCTCTGGGCTCTGATGTCAGATCAATTCTGACATATGTCACGTGCTTGTACACAGACTGATCATGTAACCAGGATACACACGTTTGGGCACAGGGCAGGGGCCTTTTCTCATCACATAACAGAAGATGTCTTCATTTGGTTGTGGAATGGGTCCTGTCTGATCAGGTGATAGGATGTGCATACAGATGCCCTATGTGACTGACGATGACGGAGTGGAATGGTGAACATGTGTTTGGTATGATCATGAACGGCAGCAAATGCCTCTTAATTGCGCCTGTGGGCCAGGTAACACCCTGGTTCATCTGGCCCAGAGTATCTGTGTGCAGATGTTCAGGAGGATGAGAGCTGAACCTGGTGAACTAGTGGGCAGTTGAGCCCACAGGCGGTAGTAGTAACCTGTTGTGAGGCCAGTGGAAAATGTATGATTTTGCTCTAGGTTTGAACTCATAAGGTTATGGCCTGTCTGACCCTGTGGCTCAAAAAGTCTGTTCTCAGAAGGCTGAGCTCTCCTGTCCCTATTTTTATTATTGACAGCACTCAAATCATTCTTTTTTTTACTTTACCGGTCTTGTAGGAGAGGGTTTCTTTGGTGTGTGCTTTTTTTGCATTTGTGTTCTCACAAGTAAGTGAACATATTTCTAAAATAAAATGAAAACAAAAAAAATCCTTGTGTGTTTTTTTTTTCTTACCAATTACCCCATTGTAAATATTTTTCATCTAAATATTTACTAGTCCGTTCTTTTTGTTCACCTAGCAAGACTTACAGCCCTGGTTTTGCATGGTTCTGTGAGAGTCTGCTGTTAAGGAAGACTCAAAGTACTGCAGGGAAGGCAGCAGTTAGTTCTGCGCTCAGGACTCTCCCTCTCCCTCTGTCTCTCTGTATGTATGTACATACATATGTGTGTATATATATGTGCATGTGTGTATGTTGCTATCAGCTCTTGTAGGGTACAGTTTTGCTTCCTGAAGAACAAAGTCTCAGGAAATAGAAAAGAATGACTAAACCACTGAATCGCTCTTCTTGAGAATAACTTCCTGACTGAGGATATATAAGGAAGCAAGCAATACATCTATTCAGGGTCTTTTCTGTGTGCGAATGACAGCTGAACTGCAAAGTACCTTCCTGACAAATGGCTTTGGATGCAGGTTCCTCAGTGAGCGTGAGCATGGTGTGGGGTGGCCACAGCATGGCTTTGGAAGACTTTGAAGGGAGCAACCGTCCTTTATCTGTTAAATCTCTCTCGCTACGTTGAAATGTGCAGCTCCTCGTGGTGGTTGACTGTTTGTAATCCCAGAGTGGAAGTTGTCTGAATCTTTGCCATTGCTTTATGGTCTTTCTATATACAGTGCTATTTATACATTTCAGATTTTGGACTGTTTCACTGCATAGAGTACTACAATTTGTTTAGCTTAAGAAAGCACCCACCATGTGTGGGTAGTCATTTAATGTAGGGGCAGACTTAGATGTGGAGAGCCCCGCAGCCCTGGCCATGCCCTGTTGCATGGCCTGCATGGGCAGAAGGCCCTCCATGAGCTGGAGGAACCACAGTTCTAGGCTGTGCTGGCTCTCACAGCAAGCTTGTTGCAACTGTGGGCAAGGCAAGGAGGGAAGATACAGGTTGCTAGCACATTTTCAGATGATAAATAGTTATAATAATTGGCTACATGCCAGCTTTTTAATGAAGCCTAAATAGATGAGCAAAGCAGCTTTTCAGCAGGAGAGAGAAAAGGCTGAAGGTCTGCTTGGCAGCACTTCCTGCCAGTAAGGTGAGGTGAACAGAAAGGAAAGCAGGAATTAGTATGTAAAGTTAATTGTAGGGAAACAGCTCTGCTGTGTTCTCAATAGCTAAATAGGGTTATAATTATATTAGCTTCATAATTAAGCTGTAACAGTCCAAAAGAAAAGTGAATATATGTTTATATGAAGTAACTAAATGTTCCTTATTTGTCATGAAATTCTGTGAATCTTATTAAGCTACCTTGAAGATCTCATAAACTCCAGGTGTAAATAAGTGTGTTGTGTCTCTTTACTGCGGGGCCACATTGGGGCCTATGCATAATTGCTTCAGGGCAGTAATTGGCTCTATTCAAGAGGCTTGATATGAATAAATTGAAGGCATTATAAGAGGGGGGAAAATGAATGCGTGCTTTTATCTATACAATTCACCTTTACCTGTTGTTACACAATAGAGGCTACCTGGTCCTGCTTGTTGTCAGAAGCACCCGCCTTTCAGACAAGCGTCTGGTACCCTCTTGTGATGTGCAGTGAACAATGTCAGCTGAGCACTGCAAGACAAGACGTGTCTCTGAGCGTTGGGTAATTGGAACATCTGTTCCTGTTATATGTTGTGGCTAAAACGTATTGGTGAGGTGTGAGTGACAGTGAGCAGGAAAAGAGGTGGTCTTTTTTGCTGGGTATTTTTCTTTTCCCTGAAGTGTCATGTAAACATGTGGAATATGTTTTATGCATGTACATACATTCAGTGCCTGAAATTTTATGTTGTGCATTTTCAAAATTCTGCAGAACTCAATAGAGATAAAATTGCTATGATTAGAACTGGTAGAAATTTTTAAAAGACTGTACAGAAATTTATTTTATAGAAATTTAGTTTAAAAACTACAGAATTTAATAGAGGGTGCTGTTTCTATTACAAGTAATAAAACAATATGTAAAGCATAATAAAGAATGACACTTCTGCTGCAGAGCAGTATTAGAGGTTGGTTTTGAAAACCATGAAGAAGTTACTCTGTGCTGAATTTCATGCATCTTTTCTATTGTTATTAACAAGACAGAGCCATACAGATCCCCAAGTACAAATTAACCCAGATGATGTTTTCCATTCGCAAAGCATTCCTGTGCCTCTGGACTTCTTTTTTTCTCTCTCTCTTTCTTCATTATTAGTTTAAAATAATAAAAATTTGGCTTTCTTTTGGGGAGAGAAGGAATCCAGTAATTCCTTCAGCTAGTGCTTCTGGATGCCATATACAGTGAATGAACTAGGTGGCAGTGAGAACTATTGAAAAATGTTCAATAATGTTTGAATATATTCAGACCTGTTGGTTTGTAAGGCTGGGGTATTACAGGATGTGTTTCTGGACTGAGCCCTTTTGGGGATGGTGAGACACTGGAGAAGTAGAAACCTGGGAGCAGAACACGATAGTCTTTGGTGTATACTTGGCGCTTGTCAAACCTGCTTCTTCCCGGCACCCAGCACTTTGATCACGCATTCTGACAGGGAGCCGTGCTGGCTCTTTGCTGAGAGGCCCAGTGCACTACAGCATTTGTATGCAACTGGCAAGCACTGACAGAAATATGAACAAGACCTCCACAAAACATGCTTTTACAAGTAGTTTTCTGACAAGTAAAAGGTTCTAGTGGAAGTTTCTGTTGTTCTGCTACTGAATAACAAAGAAAATCCTGTAGCAGTTCAACTTTGTCTTTTCCAACTTCTGTGTTGAAGGCAGATAGTGGACAGGTTTTACGACTCTGGCAGATATGTTTAACTTCTGGCATTTCAGCGTTTCTCCATGCCAGTCTTTCTTGTATGAGACAATCTAAATCTGTGACTGGAAAAAGCCTGGGACGGCAAGTGGGTTGTTGTAAATGTGTACATTTTAAATTCATCTCTCTAAATTTTTTAAACCCTGGTGTAGCTGCCAGTCTGCACAATTTTTCCTGCATGTTATGTATTACAATTCTTGCTAAAACATAATTTGAAAGCACAGCTTGTATTAGATTATTTCCACGACACAGTTCAAGACCGTTTCACATTAGTGAATTTGAATTTTTGATTACTAAATGTGTGCAGATGTTATAGGGTTGCTTCAAAAGTTTCTTAATAACATTTCATTATGTTGAAAAGACTTGAAGCTTTTTCCTGGCAAGTAAAATCACTAATTTTTCTTCCAAAATGAACTCATTAACCATTCCTTAAATCAATACTATCAAGATCCTTAAACCAAGATGTTTTCAAAATGTGACTGATACTCATGTAAATGCAATACAAAGGAATTTTAAGTGTTCACATTTTACAGCTGATTTTCAATGCTTTGTGCAGCCTTCATCTGAAAGAATAGATGCCTCTCAGAGGAAGATGATGCATCTGTCCTTGTTTTCCAGATTCTTGTACCCTGGGTAGTTACCTTCCCCCTTTGTATGTGGTAACCAGTGAAACACACACAAAAGGAGGAAAAGCCAGTATGGTAGTTAATCTTAGTCAGCCCTTATTTCGGCCTTCTGTCAAATTTTCTTCAATTTCTCCTTCCAATGGAGGACCCAGTGTTTAGACTTGCTTAAGAAGTATTTTGCATGAGCCCACACAGAAAAAGTGCTGTGTTATTTAAAGGCAGGAAGGTCTTCAGTCCCTTTCAGTATTTGCAGCGTTAGAGTTGTCAGTGTTCATGACACAGGCAGTCTGAGGCAGTAACACTGCTTCATCATCCTTTTTGAGCCTCCTTTGTTCATGGAGAAGTTTTAGCAGTTTTAAAGCAGAAAATATGTAAAGCTACTAATACCAAAGTTTGGTCAAAGTAAGCTTGGAGTTTGTGCATGTGTGTGTGTGGGGGGGTGACTTTGCTTTCTCCTTCAAAAACTTGGGAAGTACATTAACCTTAGTTAGCCTTAGCTCCTGAATGTAATAAGGATGAGCACTCTTCAGGCATTAGCTCATGTCTGAAAATAAGACAGTTGTACGAGTACCATATTAACTGCAGACTGATACAAGCAACAACAAAAACACCACAGAGTTACCAGAGCTGGAAAGGAACCGCAGTTTCCCAGGATCTGTAACTGGGAAATGTTTTTTTCCTGTGGTTTCAATTTCTTTTACATTTGCAGAATTGAAGTATCCTTACAAAAAGCATCCTTCAGATTGAACCTGCAGGGTTTTTTTTCCCCCACATTTTTGTGGAAGCTGTTAAAAAATTAATGTCACATCATCAAAATAATATATTCAGAGACAATGCTGGGAAGAATGATGAGCAGCAGAACTTACTACTCCTGCGAGGAGGTGTAGATAGAGTTCGCTCATCTGCTTCCCACTATTCAAACAGTACAAGCATGGCAGCATCCAGATGTTCTCTTTTCCCTTCTTATGGCGACTAATGCCATTGATGCTATAGCATCTCTTCTACAACAGAGAAAACTAGTCTGTGTTTACCTTTGTCTGAATGGCCATGTGCTTAAACAATTGTCTTTTGGCATCTTTTGCCTGATAGTATGGAATGAATTTCTAAAAGCATTCTCGACACCAGGTATTTCATAATTTAGCAAACAAATTTCTTCCCCCCAGATGGGAAATCCCATATGGGACCTCAGATGGCATACCGTTAACGGTTTTGCGGAGTGTCACTTCTGAAGCATAAGCTGCCTGTAGTGGTTATCAGCCTAAAGGTACTTACTTTATCATTTTTATCCTGATTAGCTTCTTGAAGATATTCTCTCCAAAATTTAGTTTACATGCCAGTTTACTTTTGAAAATTGGTATTCTTCTATTATAGGGTACAGGTTACATGTAATCATATTGTTTTCTTAGGAAAAGACAATCATGTGAATGATGCCAACTACCTCTTCTTCCCCTGCTTGTTTTTAAAAGACATTTCTCTTTCTGTAACAGGCTTCTAAAAGAAGCCATAAAATTCCTTTGAGTAATGTTTTTATTTAAAGAAATGCTATAACAGGCAGATATTCTTGATGTTATGGAAGGAGAAGTTCTTGGACATCTTTCTCTTCATGGAAGCTTTTCCCTAGAGTTGTCAGGAAAGCTGTAAGTTGTGGATTTAATATTTCCATCTTTTTTATAATGCATGTCAAATGAACGGATTAAAAATGTAATCTTTTCTAAAGCAGATGATCTGGGTCATTTTAAAAATAGAGCTTTCTGAAGAGTCTCATTTATGAAAAATAGGTCATTCCTTTGCTTCCCTCTTGACCACTCATTCTTTTATTGATCTGTTTGCTTAGTTTTTTCTCTGCCCCTCCTTATTGTGCTCATCCATTCCTTCCTGTTGTTTTTGACATGCACAACCAACACAATGACTATTATAACCCATCCTTGGGGAACTGTGGACTTGCAGAACACTTAACATACTGTACACACCACAGCCGAGAGATAGTTTGCCCTTTTCCCCCTGCTTTTTAAATCCTTTTGCTAGTGTGACATTTGTGGAAGTGAGACAGAAATAAGAATAGAGTTCTCTCCATGGAGAACCACTATAGTCTGCAAGCACTCATTTATCCTCCTGGTGATCAGAGAACTGTCACTGTCTGGAATTTTGTATCATCTCTTCAGGGAGGCACATCAACTCCCCATTTTCCAGTTACTAAGGAGAAGAAATTAAGTTGTTCTGCCCTCCTGGGATATGATTCTTTACTCTTGTATTGAGGCTTTTCTTCCCTCTCGTAAATAAAGGTTGAGGATTTGAAATGTGCTATGCACTGGTGTGTAGAATCCCACAGCCAGACTGCTGAAACGCCGAGCTACGTGCGCGTGGAGACCCTGCCCTTGAGTCTCGTCTCTTGGTTCCTGGTGTCTCCTGAAACTCTTACTTTGCCTTCTCAGATGTTGCCCTTGTAAGGTAACAGTTCTGTTTTTTTCTTCTCCCTCTCCCTATCATTCATCTGATTCAGCTTTTTAAATTTACTCTGTAGACTCGGACAATGCGAATCACATGTTTTTGCTTTTCTTGTATGTCTCTGTTTTGGTACTTTCCACAGTCAATTTACTGAGGTAATTCAAGAGTCATCAGTAAAAACACAGCTTTGTTTTAGGAAGCACTGATTCAGAGGAGACAGCTCAGAGGCTGSACAATAGTTCCAAAGCAATCCCAGATACAGCACTTAGTGCATGTCTCAGAAATGTCCCTCTCATATACCTAGTCCTTACCTATTTCTCCTCAAATGGCTCTACATTCTGACTTTCCACAGTTCAAATGTCTTGTGGTTGTTTCAGAGGCAGCAGCAGCAGCAAAAACTCCTAGAAAGTCCCCTTGAACCGCAGGCTCCCAAATGTATTGTTGAGCATTTCATACCTATGACTCACCTCCGTTTTGATCTGAGCGTGAACCTCTGTCTGGAATTTTAGCACTATATGGTGGCATTTTCACAGCACTGTACTCTGTGTCTAAAGCATGATTACTATGACATCTACAATATCTTGGAAAATAGTGCAATAAAGCTATTCATGTTACCATTTTGCTTTGCATGCCCACTTTGCCTCCTGTTTTGCTGTGTATGCTTTCACCCTCAGGGTTTTATTTTGAACATCCAACCCAAAACTTCAAAGTGAAAATTAGCTGCCAAATTTGGTCTATTGTTATTGCAAATGCATGAAGTCACACAAAGCCTGATGGCTTTGCATGGTTTCTGCTCAGTCATCATCTTTCTCAGTTTGCTGAAAAGAGTAAACTTGCGTAGCTGTTCTCGGGAATTTTATGACAAATTTCAAGCTAGCCTGTATTAATTAGGTATTTATGATACAAAACTGTTCCATTCAAAGCAACTCACCTTGGTAGTTCAGGGCTACTTCTCTTAAATTTATGACACTATAAAGCTTAAATCTTTTACAGTGCAAATCTATGCAATTCAAAGCAAGAGGAAAAGCAAATCCAAACTGCTCTTTTTTAAGGAATTCTAGTCAGATCTGAATCAGAAGAAAACTTGTAATGCTTTTGTTCTGATGCTTAACACATTACCAGATTGGCCTTTTGTTGTTGTCATTGTCGATATAGCAGTATTCCTTTCTCCCTGCCAAAATACTAGATGTAATAAAATGCATTAACAGCCTGCCCTAGGTAAATACCCTTTGGCTTCTGTGCATCTGCTGGTTGTGGCCTCAAGTTGCCAAAAAAATGCATCAAATAAATGTCACCTTCTGGCTTTGGACTCTGTTTAAGCATGTCCTAAATTCTTACCAATTTCAGGGCTAGCACAAAACTGGTATCCTCAAAACATGACATTTAAAGGGGACCCATCCCCAGGTCAAGCCTGTGAACCTGGCAGGCTAACTTTGGTTGAGCTGGATATTAAGTTGTACGATGGTAGTACATTTGGAACTGAAATCAGAATATTCTATACATATGGCTTCTAAAATTATATTGGGAATATTAAATCAGGAATCTTTCCTTTTTCTTAGTGTAATTCTAACTGCTTCCTAAATGGGTCTTAGATAGTAGATGCTTCATTCTTTCCTCTTAAATTGAAAAATCTTCAAGGCATAAGACAAAGGAACAGTAGGATTATAGGTGGCAGGCCCTTTGTATGTGTGCAACAAGAGTCCTGTATTCGTGGAATGTTTTTATTTATCTATTTGCATTAAATACAACCCAAATAAGTGAATTTTGAGCTGCTGAAGTTCCTGACCAGTGGAGGATGAGGTATTTTGTTACCCAAAGCGAGACCAGTTTCACTGTATACAAACTGAAACGTCAGGTGGTTTTTATATTATTTTTCATTTACTTTTGTGAAGCAGTGATCTGTCTGTGCACTGTGCATCTGTAGCACAGTTATCTGAAGGTGCTTGTCAGTGTATGAATACAGGAAATTAAAGAAAAACTGAGTTGTTGATTTGGATTCATCTTTAGCCTTGTTTCCTAAAGAAATGAGGCTTTATATAATTTTCTTATAGTCCTTTCCCTCTTATTACCCAGTTGCTTTGAAACCATTGTCAAATTCAACAGACCTAGGCAGAAGAATAGTATTCTCAAAGACATTATGTTCATGTGGTAAGACTCACAAAAATAGGAGGCTAGACAAAGAGACCTTAGTAGTACCAACAAATGAAGAAAGAGGATCAACAAGAGTGGAAGCATGTACTCTTTAGCTGCTAAAGAAGCCAAGCAGAGGGGGAGATGGCAGGAAAGAGGGGGAGAACTTTGAAAGAAAGTGGGATTTATCATTCCACTGTTTATGTAACTATCTGCTTCTATACTTCAACCCCAGGAAGCAAGCTAGGATTTTTTGTGAGGAGCGTCTTTGGATTTGCTGCAGAAACAAGTGGATCGATCTATTTATCTGTATAAATATTTGGGCTTTGAAATACTGTAGTCTCCTACAATGACAGTATTTATCATAATTCTGTTGTCTTTCACCAATGTTTTGGCCATAATATGAAATAAGGTAGTTATACTGTTGTAGCAATTCCTAGCTCTAATCTATTGGTCAAGATACAAGAAGTAGCTAGTGGCAGTATTTGGTCAAGGTGTTAGCTCTGCTGATATGAATAATTAATTCATCTGGATATGAGTGGATATTTAGACTGGCTAGTAATAGAGGCTTTAGAGTGTGTGATGAGTAGTCCTGAGGCAGGAATCCTCGGAGCAGAACAACATTGTCTTTTCCTTGTGCTGTCCTTGAAATAATGCATTATAGTAATTACTACAAACTTCTGTTGGATAGGACTATGTTTATACGCAATCAAATTATTTAAATATTTTGATGTCTCTTATTTACATGCTGAATGGTCAAGTGGGACAATATAGATAACAGATTTGCTGGTAGCTGCAGGATGCATAAGTTGCATAGTAAGATATCTACATGCTCACACTGCAGGGCTCTGTTCACAATAAAGGAAACATAAGCCAATAAACTGTGGTATTTTTACTCCTTGTTTGGGGCTCTTTCTGTGGGGATTCAGATCATACCATGTATAAGGAATATGTTGTAATTACAATCACATTTTGTGTGTGTGTGTAATGTTTATATGAATTATATATGTAACAGTGTGAATACATATAATATGGCAGTTTTTCCATGGAAAATTCTACTAAGGGGATTAGAGTTTGATCTTTCAATACCATATGCAACCTCTCGTTGACTCAGAGTGGAGGCTGTTTAATTCTGCTGGACACCCAACAGATTAGCAGCCCAGTTTTTTGCTGTTGACATTCCTTTTATTTGAAAATTACTGCAAAGTTCACTTTTTTAATACTTGGAAGTCTCTCTAAAAACAGTGCTGTATCATTTATTTTGAAATTGTTTCTCCCTTTCAGGATCTGCACTCTTTTCAAAGTGATTTTCAGGGGATGAGCAAACAATTTCTGAACCTATTCCTTCCTTTTTGTTCTCATGATGAGGCCATTTTTCTAGGTCAGGATCATCTCCTGTCCCCTCAGGTGCAGGCAGTTCCCTTCTGGTCTTCAAGAGGCTTTTCCTGTCCCTGAAAAGTGCTGCTCATGAAATCATCTTTTTGCCAGTTGCTACAGATGCATCTTCTGTTCTGCTGTACCTTGTGTGAATAAAGCCCAGCTGAAACCTATCTTGTACACTAAGCTGCTTCCCTCCCTGTGTTTAAATATTTTATAAACTCCCATTCTTGTCATGAACTGAAGCAAACAAACCCAAAAGAAAATGTAGTGCTGTGAGTGTGCTTTCCTCAAAATTCATGTGATCCTTCTGCTGCCGTCATTTCCACTCTGTAGCCTTTCCCTTTCTCCTCCTTTCTGGTGTTGTAGTAGGCAAAGGCTGTAAACTCCTTTTGGTCAGGGAATGTCTGCTATTCAGTGAGGGTAGAAACTAGTTCATATGCGAGTCCTGAGTACTGAGAGATGTTATCATCACACAACTATTCTACTGATCCACACTATGCTCTATCTACTAGCAACGCACAGRTTTTCACCCAGCAAAATTAAAGGTGAAATCGATAGTTGCATGCCTTTGTGGAGTTGTTCATATACCTCTGTTTTTCAAAGTCCTCTTGCTTTTGCTTTTATAGTTGGTGATATCAGAGAAACCAATGACTTGAACCCAGTGTTCTCCCCTTAGCTGCTTGTGCTGCCAGTGCATTTACTAGCATAATATTAAAGACTATCAGTTATTGGTGGTGTATGATAAAACTACATACAAAAGCATTTACATGATTATAATGGTAAAACTCCAAAACAGAATTCCAGACTTTTTCTTTTGATTCAAATCATGGATTTCTGTGCTCTCCACTGAAATGTTCCATTTCAGGATGATAAATAGCTCTTATTTCATCTAGGGTATCTGCACTATCAAGCTTCCCCAGTGTTAGTATGTACTGTGTTTCACAACCAATCTGTATTATTGGAAAAACCTTTAAGATGAGAAATGTTCTGTATTTATTTGCTGTGAAAGTGTCACTCAGACCAGCCAGACTCTCCCCACAGCATGGGCACCAGATTGCTCCTCTTTATTGTCCCATTGCGATGGGCCCATGTGTTTTTATCAGTCCTGATTTCAGTTGTGCTGCAATACCAGCTCCTTCATTGGTCTCACTTGTATGCTTTGTGAGAACCAGCCTTATGCTTACTACTCCTTTGCTGAAATGCTGTGTTTTAAGTGTCTCTGGACTGCTCAATACTGAACTCCCCAGAAGTTTCTACATATGCTTTTCCCAGCGCTCCCTTCATGTACGCACTCTGCATTCACATTCCAGGACTCCTGATCATTTGAGCAGAGACACACAGATATTATAAGGTCTCTAAAACCAGATTGTTCTTTATCTTAATTATGAGAAAAAGAATACAGCGAGTGTGYGTGGGGAGTCTACATGTGTTTTCTTGCTTTTGTTTCTTCCTCTACTTAGGTGTTCTTTGGCTTTGATCAGACTCCTCTAAGGGGTTTTATGGACTTGTATTCAGATCTCTGTTTCTGATTAATCCTAGGAAGAAGTTTTATATCCTACCCAGTGCTGTATGGCTTCTCATCCCAGTTACTCTTCTGAAAGGATTTGTGTTCTGACCGCATTGTTTCTCTTCCTGAGTAGTCACATTCAACAATACCCCTCACTGGAGGGGTATATAAACAGGAAAACAACCAAATATAGATCACAAAGAAAAGGAGTAGACTGCAACAGTGTGCATAAAGAGAAGTGCTTAGACAGATGGTGTAGGGCCTAGAGGAAATCTTGAGAGAGAGAAAGAGTCATGAG
Source organism: Apteryx rowi (assembly GCF_003343035.1). NCBI lineage: Eukaryota > Metazoa > Chordata > Aves > Apterygiformes > Apterygidae > Apteryx > Apteryx rowi. The sequence goes on along the minus strand of NW_020447281.1, from coordinate 62,488 downwards.
AATGAACAACAGAGATGAGAGGGGAAAAAAAAAAAGAGAGAGAGAGATTTACCCACGGCATAACTGGTCTATGGCAGAAAGGAAGCGGACAGAACATCCTTCTTATTCCCTGGAGTAGCCTATAATAAAGTGGGTTAGCGTGACCAGAGAATAGAGGCCAAAATAGACATGAAACCATGTTTATTTTGTGAGTATCTGCCTTCTTGATCACAACTGGTCAGCAGCCACCTGGAATACTGCAGCCACCTAACTCTGGACAGCTCATGGGGAGGGCAGGGAAGGTTCATTAGTCTTCATATTAAAAAGAACATAAAAATTATCTAATGGAATGGCAAACTGAGAAATTTAGTGAGATGCTATTTCCAACATCCTCCTACCTTGGCTTTTTGCTGTTTTAATTTTATTCTCTGTTCTGGGTCAGTCCTTCTGTTAATACAGAAATCAAGAGAACTCCAGTCTGCAGATTCTTAGAAGGAGAAAGAGAGGCCTCTTATCTCTCCTCCTCATTGCAGTCCTTAGCCAACTGTTACCCTTCTTCTGTTCAGTTCTCCTTTCTGCCAGTTCACAAGCAGAGATGAGTGGGAGGTGACTGTGAAGCATGTTATTGTGTATTTGCACACATGCACCAGGACCCAGATGTATTCCAAATTGCAGTTACCAGAAATCTCAGCAGGTATGCATCATTAGGAGGGCTCCCATAAATTGAGAAAGTGAAGTGCCCCCATGGTGGGTTATCTGCCTTGCAGCAGTGGGAGCAGGAGGGAATGGATGGCCATGCTTCAGCAGCCTGCAGATTACTGCCTGTTATAAAATCATGCTCAAATCATGGATGAAGGTGGGCTGGCACTAATGCCAGGCTGAGAACTAGGGCTACGACAGGCAGATGCACAATCAAGTCTGCTGCCTCTGACATAGGGGCAGTAACTGTCGAGAGAGATGGAGCAAATGGTGGGAAGCAATAGCATCTTTGCTAGCCATTGCGAAATCACCAAACCCTGACACTTGGAGCCTCAGGTGACTTCTGGAAGGACACCCAGGGATTTGTGTTAATTAGGGTTGGATTCAAAACCTTCTGGTTCTTCTTACTGTGCTTAAGCAGCTCCTTGTACAACTGTGTGCTGTCTTTCTCTCTCTTTCCCAACATCCTTTTAACAAATCTTCTGCACAGGCTAAACTCTTAGTTGTTGATGAGCAATTTTTGGAATTATGATGATTACATAGGGCTTTTTATATTGCCAAGCAATTTTATACTGTTTTGCTTTCTCCTCTACATTTTAAGTCTGCAATTACTCATATTTTTTGTTTAGAAACACATTTGGAAAAAAATACAGTGATAGAAAATAGCTGTCCCATGTCCCATTTAATGTTTAGAAACATGGCTCATCCTGTCTTTTATCCTTAAATAAGGTATATGTTCATTTGAGGGAATTCTTTCTCTTATATGAGCAAATATAACAGAAAATAAAATCATAATAGAAAAGCTGTAAGAGGCACAGTTTTCTGGGACTTGGGCAAACAGAGCAGGTAATGACATTTTGTAATGAGAAACTGTTGCATCTTGTATTCTAAAACACGAAAATAATTCAGTTGTTATTATTGTAATATATATTTTCTAATTTCACTAACTTTTAAAGAAGAATATTATTTTACAGTTTTTTACTTGTTTGTTTTTTTACAAATTGAACATATCTGTGTGAGTATTGTTGGACCTAGAGCACTGGAGAGCTAAGTCTGTTAGTCATCTGATCCTGCAAAGACTTGTCATCTTTAATGAGACTACATCTTCCTGTAAAGTGACTTACATATGCAAGATTGGAGCAGGGGGCGTTGTACTGTGAACTGTTTTACCCATGTACCTCAAGCTTCAGTTTTTGAGGAAGTGATCATAAAAAGCTTACTAATTTTGATATTTTTTGAGTTTTCAGTCTTGGAATATTTTAACATCATTAAAATCCGTAATTAAATAACTGGTATCGTTCAGGAGCATGTATAAGTTGATAAAGTAGAGTTCTCTGATGGCAGATTAGCAACTAACCATTACTCACTGGGCTTCCACCTGAGACTTAAAACTCAGTGATTTACTGTGATTGTCCAAGAGTGATGTCTCCAGAGGTTATTGGCTTATTTCAGTTCAAGTTTTGAGAAAATCCTCTTCTGCAACTCAAATGAGCAAAGCACTTTGGCACATGATTCCTTTTAAGCATGTGAATTGTTCCCTTCGAGTCAAGAGCACAACATACAATGTAAACGCTAAAGTGATTTACTGGATCCAGCCATTAAATCATTATAGTAATATCTCTTGCAGTGAATAGTGAAAGCCAGTCCACAGTCCTCTATATGAGTCAATAAAGCTCTGCACGTGTTCATTCTCAATCCAGTTGAAGGATTGGAACATTTGTAAAGATTATTGTTAATATAGCTTGAAATCTAAAACACTCTCTTTTGCTTGTAATTGCCTAAGCTTTAAAATCAAGTTCAGAGATTTGCATAGTCTGATATTTTGGAACGAGTTGAATTTTTTTTGATTGGACTGTCCAAAAATATTGCTTAACATTGAGGAAGAACCAGTAATTGCATTTATATTACAGTAGAAAATTATAGGGAGTAAAGGCAATTTGCATTATGTGTTTAGTAATGGTAATACTGTGGAGAGTCTCCACTTGGTATTCTCCTCAGTGGTAAAATCTATGGGCATGCATGCATGCAAGATTTTGGGTTGGTTTCCTCCCGCCCTGATTTCAGATTGTCAGAGCAGATACTTCTTTGAAAAGATTAGACCGATTAGCCTACAGTTGTAATAGGCTGTAAATCTTGCCCCTTCTGTCCCTGTTAACACCGAGGTGCCCCTAGCAGAAGACCCAGTGTAGGGAAAGCACCTTTAAATATTTATTTATGCGAGACTAATTCAACTGACAATGGGGGGGGGTGAGTTTTAACTCTTAGCTTGCCTTCTCCAGCACACACACGTATGACACTGTGGGTTTTACATTACCCCTTCTTTTCCCAGTTCTGGCTCCTGACGCCGTGAGTGGTCTTGCTGCGTTCCCTGGCTCCACGCTTGTGTGTGCCCACAAGCTTACGCACGCACAGGTCTGTCTCTCCTACCTTGTCCATGCTCCCAACCGCTCATTTCAGAGTGTCAGGCCTGTGCCTGCCTGCAGACCAGCAGACCCCACAGCCCGACTCCAGGGTCTGCGCTGTGACCCCTGGGTGTACCCACGAAGAGGCCGGGATGTGAGGGAGGAGTGAGGGAACGTGGACTGGGGAGCCAGCAGCCTTCCCCCTGGAGCTGCAGGGTGCTCTCTGCTTCAGGCTGCGTTTTATCCTCCAGAGAAGAGGCACTCAGTTTGAAGAGGTTAGTGGTGAGCAGCCTTATTTCTCATCCCACTTGTGCCTTGGTTCATCAAGCACCCAGCTGTGTTGTCTTAAGAGTTCACAGAATAGCGGAGGTGGGAAGGTGCCTCTGGAGATGGCCTAGTCTAAGCCCTGCTCCAGCTGGGTCAGCTACAGCAGGTCGCTCAGGGCTGTGTCCATTTGGGGTTTGAATGTCTCCAAGGATGGAGACTCCACAACTTCTCTGGGCAACCTGGTCGAGTGTAAGCTGGCCTCGCAGTAGAAACGTGTTTGGGGAGGAGGAAAAGGAAGTTGATTACAAGTAGGTGTCTTTTTAAGACATTTTGCCCCACCAGACCTGTAAGAGCAATGGGCTTTCAGTTCAACTGAGGAGCTGTAACTCTAACTATGGTTATTTTGTGTTGGTACCTACCAGCTAGATAAGAACAGCACATCACTGTGCTAGGTGCTGTGACTGGCAAAACAGAAAATGTCCTGAAAACTTTATGTGCATGTGATAGACAAGGTGGGGGGGGTAGGAGGAGGGGGAGTGAGAGGCTGCAGCAGCAAAGAGAGGAAATTCAGCAAAACTGAAATGGAATGAAGCATGCAGCAATTTTTGTATTGCTGTAATTATTTCAGAAGGGAGAATGGCTCAGTTAGAAGAAAATCTGAAAAGAGAGAGAGAAGGGGGAGAAGAGCATGGCAGAGAGGAGGAAGGGAGGCAGAGTGAAGTGAAAGGCAGGGAAACAAGGGTGTCAAGAGGGTCAGAGCAAACAAGCAGTCAACACAAGGCTGAGAAGGTCTGGTCGGGACCATATAGCGCATTGGATGTCTGGGGAAAAAAAACTGTTTTTACTGCTTCAGCAGCTGCTCCTGCCAGCTGGTTTTGTACTCTACAAATCCATCCCCTCCACCCCCCAGGGTTTACTGTGGGTGAATCACTGCTGGTAACTCTTGCTGTAGCTGTATGATTTGACCTGAGAAAAGCTAATATCCTCTGGCGTTTACACTTTTGGGGTGGAAATCCTGTGAGTGATAGCTAATCAACAGAGCTGCCCTTTCTCTAGTATAGCTATGCTAGCAAAGGCCAGCAATGAACACAGGGCTTGCACCAGCAGTATTACGTGTGAATGTAATAAACTGCCCCCTTGAAAGATGGAAACAAAACCAGGAGAAGGACTGTGGCTGGCCTAAGTTGTGTATGTGTACCAGGCAACATTTCTTTTTTGCATTCTCAAACAATAAAACTAGGCCAGCAAAAGCTTACTGTTGTAGATCAAACCTAACACACTAGTGAGAAGCCCAGCAAACTTATTCGTGTCCCATTTTCAATACCATCTTGCCCATGTTAGACTTTGCTGTTTTGTTGCATTTCTTGCAGAGCATTGCTGGCAATCTGCCAGTTAAGGTTTTGTTTAAGTGCTTTGCTAAAGGAAGAACCTACCCTTCACAAACATCTACTGCATGGTCACAGGGCTACAGCTGTGATCCAGAAAATATTACTAAGATGATGTTACTAAGTTATTATCCTTATGTTTTTTCCAGATCATGTTTTTATCATTCTGTAATACAAAAATGGTGGTGATTCTTAAAATCTCATTTACACTTTACTTTTTACATGGTTCATGTACTTTGCATTTCCCTAAGCTTGGACAATGAATCTAAACCAACAGATTTTGCCTTTTTTTTTCTTCTTTTTTTATGGTTAGACTCCACTGTGTTAATTTTGTTGGAACAAATGGAACCAGAGATTTAAGTGTTCATTTGTCAAGGTTACAAGCTGCTGAGAATATATGGCCCATGTCAGCTTTGCCAAAAATGCTGCGTTAATATCTGTAGACGTTTGGGACTACAGAGAGAAAAATATTCATATGGTTTTATCAGTAAAAATTATAAGACCAGTGCAAAAAAAAAAAGGAAGAAAATTTATTTAACTCTTCAATAATTATTACATTTACTAAAATTACCACCATAGTTCTGAACAGTAATGCTCTTTCTTTCAAAACCAATTCTGTTGACTTTAAAATATATTATAATATTGTTTCATTTGATGATAGATTTAAGCAAGGCCTGCAACATAAAATTTAGATCTTGAATTTAAAATTATAACATGCTTTTTCAGGACATAAGCCAACATTACTGAGACAAGGCTCCATTTAGCACAGAATGTAAAATTAATACTTAACAGTACAATAAGAGCTAACATTTAAGATTTAGCTATTATAAACTTTGAGGCCTTGAGTGACTGGACTGATATGATGGCATCTCAGATGAAGTTTTCATTCAAAAGGAACTTATTTCTTGCTGTTGTTTCTTTGTAAGGTACTACAAACTATGTAAAATAGCAATGGCCACCTACAAATGCATGCTCCCAGTCCTGCACATGTAATGGGCAAGCATTTCTTGTTGGATACAAGTCAATGAGCATCTGATAGCAAGCTGGGTTTTGGTACTGTGTAACATTTCTAATTACGAGTCAGAAGAATGAGTTATTTTCTATGAGCATGAGGTGTACACTGAAGATCAATTTTGTGTTGGAATTACATGTCCCAGTGCATTTGTTCAGTGGGCTGCCCAGGCAAGTGATTCAGGGCTGGTATGTGAGCTCTCTGGCATAAACACCATGGGCTGTTTTCCTGACTCACAATCTGGAAAACTAAGAACCTTTCCCCAGTGTTTTTAGCGAACTGTGATTCTCCTTTTAAGTCTTGTAAGATCATTGGAGCTATAGTGTCACAGGAACTAAGCATTAATGTGGAAAAACAGAACAGTAATCCACAGCACACTTGTGTGAACAAGTAAAATATCCAGCTGTTGGGTTATCTTGGACGCTAGTTTTACCACCAGTTGATGTAGAAGCCTGATGAACAGTATCCCCTTCCTGACACATCTGTCCCTTCGCCCTTGACAGGATACTGTAAAAATAACCTCCAGCCAATAGATATCTAAACAAAGAAACTAATTATACAACTTTGGGGGGGCCGGGGGGGGTCCCCAAAACTGTTTATTAATACTAACCTGCAGCAGCCAGAGTTGATTTAGCTGAGTACAAATCTCTCTCGAGATTAGAATGTAATTTCTTCCTCGTTTTATTTTTAGAGAATGTTTGAGGTAGGGTAGAAATATGCTTTCCCCTTGAGGAGCAGTGCAGTTTGTTTTAAACTTCCATGGTAATCTACACGCAGCTCAGAAATTTATCTAGCAAAACTGAAGGATTACTGGTCTCCAGCATGCAGAAATTCATGGAAATTTGTTATGTTTGGGACAAATATGGCTATTTTTGTGCTGGTTCTCGGAAGAAAAAGGATTGTTGGTCTCCACATCCTGTAGCTCTTATTTCTCCCTGCCACCACCCGCTATTTCTTTCCAGGTTCTTTTGTTTACCTCAGCCCGTCTACTCTGCCTTGTGTCCTTCCTCACTACCTTCTGCATGTTCCCCTTTGCATTCACCACTGTTGATTTCTCTCTCTTTCTTCAGGACAAAAACATTGCTTTGCTTACATGGAGGGACACAGTATTAACCCAAGGAGGAGGCTGCCTGTGTGAAGTGCAAGCTACTTATCATCCATACTCATGACCACCTAGTATAGGGCCAGGGAGGAGGAAATATATTTGAAGAGCTGTTGCTTTTCAACACAAGTGAATKCAAGCCAGCACTCTTCCCCTCCTCATTTTTACTCCCAAATTTGTTTATGTTACAAGGTTGGAGAGACAGACTGCACCTATCTCTCTCCCTCTGCCCCGAGCCTATCCCTGGCCATTGCTATACACAGATTGGTCTCCTGCCACATGACTGAGATACTATAGATGACAGGAAATTTCAGGAAGTCCTCCATGGTCAATGTGTCCCAGGTTCCAGCAGGCACACATGCTGGCTTTAAACCTCCTGAGGTTTCTTTTGAAACAAGGTAATAGAAGACCAGAGCTGAAGAGATTATATTGGCAATAAAACAATAATTTGAAAGTAAATGAGATTTAATTTTGGAAGGTAGCTGAAAAAGGGGGAGTTTGATGGAAAGAATTTACGTCTTCATCTTGGATCCTAGTGTTCTCTCTCTCCTCTTTCTCCAGTTATTCAAAGGATTTCTTGCAGCATGTGTCACAAGTGCATCTAAGCATTTGGCTGGTAAATTATGCCTTCATGATGAAGTCTGCCTGGAGCCTTCCACTCTTCTTCTGTCTTTAGCCGGAGAGGTTTTTCCTAGGGGAGGGTACAAATTGTAGTGGAAAATCTGCCTAAGAGAGTCTTATAGTGTGTTTTAAAGATGGTCCCATTCCACTTGACCTCATCCCCTTTGGCAATTTATTTTACAACTCAGGCTTCTCATCCAGGAGTACTTCACTTCCGGTTCTTGTGTGCTTTGCTGTGATCTCTGTGTTGACACGCAACAGTGGAGGTCACCTAGCGGATCACAAGGACGGCGTGCAAATAATAGGTTACTTCATGCCTTCATCCTAAGTAAAAATAATCAATTCTTAGGTTGAGTGGCAAAAATCACAATGAAAACAATGATAGTAATTCTTATTGATAGTTTCCTTTGATAGATAAAATTATGCTCTACTTACCTTAAAGATGTATGCATTAACTGCAAGTATTATAGATCAGATTCTGAGTTCAATGAACTAATTTAAAAAATGTGTTTAGGAAAATCTGAGTTCTGAAATGATCGGATACTACCTGTGAGTCTCTGCTTTCTTCCTTTTGTTACTAGAAATATATATTTCTCCAGTAATAATTCTCGTGAATCATTAAATGCAGATATTTGCTTGGCAAATATGCATTTCTAGTCTTTTCATCAATAATAAGGCCTATTGTTTTCTATTGTGTGTGGGGGGGGAGGGGGGGTTGTCCCTTTTTGAAGAACTACAAGCAAGAAGAAACAATTTTCTGGGTGACATGTCACATCTGACTGCCTCCCAGCAGGTTGGTTCCAGTAGACATGTGCATAGTAGCACAGTTCAAAACTGCCATGGCAGAATGACATATTTTAATGCATCACTTGGGAAATGTGAAAAGGGCAGCAATGTGTGGAGCAGACAATCAAGGAACTTCAGTTTTCAAAGAAAGAGTAACCTTTAGGCAATGATGCCTGTTGTTCTTTGTAGGAGGGGGGTGGGAATGTAGCTATTAAAATGTTGGAAAGTGCAGGAGATTCCTAATCTTGCACTCCCCTTTCCATTCTTCATCCCTTTCTTGGTGTATTCTCTCACTCCTGTCTTCGTAATGCCTTTCACAGCTGGAGTTGCCATTTGTCTGGTTTAAAAAAAAAAAAAAACAACTACTGACCTCAGACAAACAGTTGCTGTGTGTGCAGAGATCAGATCTGCAAAAGCAACTCCAATGAGTCCATGACACAGCAGGCCGGGTACAAATGTGCAAATTGACTTGCGTATGCCCAGATTAACAGACTGAGTCTCGCTGTCATCTAATATGCTGACCAAAAAAACAGCATGCCCCCTCAAAAACTGGAGGGGAGTCAGCCTGTGTCTCATCTGTCGAAGTTCATCCAAGTCTACTTGCACTGGAACTGCTTTAATATGCAGGTATATGTGCAGTTTAGAAAACAAGCTTTTTGTGTTGGGGGCTTTTTCTCTGCCTTGCGAAATATTTGGTATGCTAAGGGCACTGAAGAACTGTGCCAGCTACAGCAGGGAGGTGGAATTTCAAATTTCTGGTTGTGATGGGTGAATTTCAGAAGATTTTGAATTCAGTCAAGTGTCCACCTCATGAGAAGGAGGATGTTCAACTGGTGCAGTTTGTCTTAGCTGTTGTGTTGTTCCCAGAGGTTTACCCAAACCTTATCAACAGTTGCTCTTTCCTTCAGTTCTTGCACGAATTTAGTGTGGGGAGGAAAGCTGATGGGTTGATGGCTTTGGAAACCAAAAAGTCTTTTTGCTTATGAACAGCAGAATCAAGCATCTCTTTGCTGCTTTACCAATGCACTTCAGACCTAATAGAAACAAGACAAGATAGTAACTCAGTTTTTGTATGCAGTCTGATTCCTGCAGATCATACCAAGAGGATACCACCTCTGGTAGCAGTGTTTAACATGCACATTTATGTGGAAATCATTGTAGAGCAAAGAATCTATGAGCCAGTTTCCTTCTGATAACTACAACCTGGCTGCATTTTAGTGAATGAAAAAAGTAAATATCTCACTAGTCAATTTCGTAGCCTTGATCTCTCCAGCTTTCCTCTCCTAAATACCACCATTTCAATATTTTGAAAGGTGAGTTTTGTTTTGAACCTCACAAAGTATCTGCAGCTGCCACAAAAGAACCCTGCTCTCAAGAATTAAAACTGTTTCTGTATTATTTTTGTGATTTCTCAATGTCTTTTATTTCCCTTCTCGCATGTTCTGTTACTGCCCCCCTCACCATGGTCTGGTGAAACAGCTGATGATGATAAACTGTGTGAAAGCTACAAACAGAACACTTGACACCTTGAGGCAGCTGCCCATAAACATCTGGGCTTTTTTCTTTTTCTTTTTTGTTTAACCTTCCTGAGCGCTTGAAGGCATTGCAATTTTATTTCAGTGGCTCCAGGACAGATAGCAGCTCATTAACAGTACTCTTTTGAAGGCATGTCATATGTTGATGGTGACCTCTGTCATAACACTTTTGTTCTTTGTGACTGCTGTTTGGGCTTTCAAGTGAAATCAGACCTTTGAAGGTCCGTCTCCCTTTGCTAGCAGTGCATCTAAGGTGACAGCAACTGATCACAATCACAGAGCAACAGTAGCTAGAGTGCAAAATTTGGACTTGCTTTTCATCCTTTGTTAGTGGCTCTTTAATAAAATGGTCAAGAGAGATTCAGATGATGAATAAAATGGTTATTTTCAGCATCAGGAGCCAAATTCAAAAAATAACAACAAAAAAGTGGAAATACAGATCTTTCTTGCGGGCAAGAACAGCAACATGAAACAACAAAAGCTGACTGTGAACCATTGGGCCAGCATTTTCATAAAACTGGAGGGGGGGGAAGTGCTCTCAGTTTCCTCTTACATCACTGGGATTCTTTATCTGCTTGGTGGCACTGAAAAACAGTGAAAGGTCATGGAAGAAAGGTATCTTAGCTGTCTGCTGTTCTGTTCTGTGGATGAGGGTGATTAGTGGGAGGTGCCCCCTTGGAACTGATGACAGACTTTGACTCACTGCATTTACTTAGTTTTTTAAAATGTTGGTTTTAGTGGTGATTTTTAGCAGTTTACTTAGGCAGAGCATGCGGGGATGAGGGATATTCTTTGTCAGAAGTGCTGAGCTCTGCCTCTCCCACTCAGTGCTCATGAGATTTTGGTGTCCTGAATGTTTCTGGCTCTCAGAATATGCCAAATTAAGCAGAACTGTGGAACTGATGGAACTGTTTCTCCAGTAGATTTTCTTTACATTATCAAATTTGTGTTTTGAAACCTTGGTCGAAGACTGTACCTACCATTCCTTTTATGGGACAAGATACTGTCAGAGATCATCATAGTCTCTTCCACCATTTGATTTCCAATTGTTTGCTTTCTTCAGTGGGGCTAGAAAATAAACATGGATCTAGATGAAATGCAAATACTCAACGTGTTGTAACCATGTGCTTCCAAGAAATCCAGCCTGATGTATGTCATATGAAAAAAGGATGAGGCACAAGTAAATGTTGATATTCTCTATCTGTAACAGTCTGCCCTGCAGTTTTTCACTGATGGTCAGGGTGGAGGGACATGGATTAAAGATGATCGTGATCTGAACTTCTGATTGTTACTGTCATCTGGCCCTGCATGAATGACATGTGGCCTGTCCTACCAACTCTGTGTGTATTGTGACACCCATGAACCACTAAAGGAGGATATAAATCCCACATCAAGAGGTATAAAAGGATCCSGGTCACTATAAAGAGATCCATGCATGTGAAGAGTATATTTTTTACATTTTCATATTTTAAAAGACACCCAGAAATATTTATGCTGTCCCTGTGAAAGGCTAAATACCTTTTGAGAAGTAACACAATTTTGGTTCAGTGGAGGAGAAAAAATGCTTTTGGTGAAATAACACAGAATGTGTTACATGTAATACAGTAATAACACAGTAAGTAACTCTGAATATGTCTCTTACTAAATCTGAGGGCTTTGTTTCACACAATAATCATACTAATTTTATGGGTTTTGCTCTGTTTTTAAGGCAGTGGAAGAGGTGTTTGGAGTGAGCCATTTTTATTGTAGGACTGTGCTAAATATTTTCAGACACGTATGGAAGAAAGCACAGTGGGTTGCCATGTTCATATACTAGCTTGAGTCTCAAGAACACTATAAATTATCAGCGTGGGGCTGCACATGGACTAATTAACCCTATATAGGGACAGGATTAAAGAGTCTGGCATAGTATTTGCAACAATGTGGTTCATGCTTTCCAGGTCCCAAGCTAGCGTCTCTGTTTAGCTCCATGTTATGTGAGGTACTTATGTCTGTAATTGTCATATAATTGTTCATATAGCGATTTGGAAGTGTGGCGTACTGTGAGTAACTTGAGTTATTTATTTTTATTCCAAAATATGGATTGGAAATAAGAGTGAATTGACAGGAAACTGGGAATTAGGCCCATATCCTGCAGACACTTATGCAGATGTAGCAGATGAGTAGGCATGCTTATATTTAATCATGTGCATAAATGTTTATGTGATCAGTGCTTTGGTTTCTATTTTTAAAGGGAGGAGGAACTTTTAAATTGCTGCCTTTTGTCAATTCATTTCACATATTACAAAATTTTAATACCTTTTCTTTATAGCATCTTGAAAACTCTGCTTGTGATGCAGAAAATCTTCAGATTTGTCACATTAGCCAGTGAGCTAAAGTAAAGCAATGAATACTTTAGAGTTCTGAATATGTGACACATATATAGTACAAATACTAGAATTATCCAGTAAAATAGTTGTGGTCAAATTAGAGCGTGAGGTCAAATACATTTCAAATAAGAACAGTATATAGAGCATGTACATTCTGACTTTTAAAACAAAAGCCCTCAGTACCTGCAAACGCTTTAGGCACACAAGAAACCTTATGTAGATAAATTGTCCCATTGAATTGAATGGAACAATTCAAATACATGAAATTCCTGATCTGCCCACACATTTGCAGGTTTGGAGCCAAAGCACAGAGCAAGTAAACGTTAGCAGTTTCTTACCAAACTGTTCAACCAGGGAGGATACAAGGACTCAATCTCCCAAAGAGAGCTGCTCTCCAGCTGCTTCCATGTAGAAACTCAGTCAACAGTAATGTGAGACAGACTGTCATTATTGCTTCTTCACCAAGAAAGACTTCTCTTAAGTTTCTTACCTGGAAAAAGGTATGAATGTTAGTTGAAACATTGCACCATTTCAGGAGTGCAAAAATTTCAAAGCATTTTTTTATCAGGGTGCAAAATTTGGCTGGAGGTTTTGGATTTTGGCTGAGGTTTTCTGTGAGCTTTCAGGTAGCCCTAACTTTTTGTAATATTTCAAAATATTTCATGAATTGAAGATAGAATGGTGCTCAATGAAAGGTGAGAGTGGGGCTAAGCCATGAAGATTTCAAGTATGTGTTCAGTGAAGGCTTGGGTAAAATCTTGCTAAGGCTGCTTTAATACTTATCATTCCTTTAGGGTGAAGGCAAGAAAAGAAGGTCCTTCACTGAGCTCATAGGTAAAACAGTAGGGATCTCTAACATAATTACAGGCTACATGCAAAGCAAAGCAGTCTGAGATGGTTTRCCTAAATTCAGGGGAACAGATAGAGTGGAACTGCGTGTGTGAGAAGAGGACAATAGAGGGGCCCACAGAGGAGGCATCTCAGAAGCTGGCTCATGCTTCCCGCACAGCCTCACGAAACTTTGCAGAAGACTTGCTGGCCAGGCCTGGGAACAAAGGCACAGCTTCTTCTCAGTTTCCAGGGAACATGCCTGCATTTGCTTTGTAGGTAGGATTGCATAAAGTACCTAATTCCTTCAGTTCCCTTCCTCTAGTAAACATGGTCACAAGTATTAGCTGTTCCTTGAGTGAAAGAGGTCAACTGGTATATTAATAAATAAACCTACAAGTTTTTCATTATACTGCATTAAATTGAGGAAACTGATGCAGTTTACACCTTTACATCAAAACTGAAACTGATGCAGTTTACACTTTTACATCAAAACTGATTATGTTGGTTCACCTATTCTGGCAGTCTGGATCTGATAATTATGCGTCAAGTGCTCTCTAAATTTCATTTGTAGGTTGATGGGCAGGCAAATATTTGTAAAATATATTTTGTTTTTAATAGAGGAAGTTGATAGCATAGTTTATTTTCCTACAAAACATTTTTCAAGATATAAAAGATAATGGAGACCAGCAGAGTTGAAGCACTAAATGTATGAGTTACAGTAAATAGACATGTTGCCTGGAATTTGCAGAAGGCCCATAGGAATCAGCTAACTCTTTTGAAAATCCTAGCCATTGTATTTATATAAGCCATTGTATTTTACATCTGATTTTTTTCCAGTGTGTCTTTTATGACTTATCTTTCTTAAAATAATTCCTTTGATATTTCAATAAAGACAATACATCCCATACACTTTCTCCTACAGAACTGCAGAGTGACAACAACAGTGTGAAATTGGGTTGGGGGAAAGATGTAAATAAATAGATCAGTCTACAGAAGAGAACAGTTCTGAAGCTAACTGCAGTGAGCCATAAAAGTTCTGTCTCACAGATAAAATACACATAGGAAAAATGCTTGTTTCAGCCTTTTTAAAAAAAAAAAAGTAGTATTTAACCAATAGGAGAGTGGCAGGCAAATGAATCAGTATTTACTTCTGGTATCAGTCCATCCGAAGGAAAGATGTGAGGCCAGAAAACAGAAAGAGAAGAACACTTGGCTGCTTTCTGTTTTGCCTTTATCAAAATATTGCTGAAGAACATGTCCCAGTTCTATTGTACTATAATGAGCTTTGGAAGACAGCAGAGACAGCAGGAGAGAGAAGAAGGAAGCCAACAGGGGAAGAGAAATAAGTTACCTGAATGAAAACTATTTCAGAACCAACTGGAAAACTATTTCCAGTATCAACTATCTATTAAATGATATAGGGGACGAGGGAAGACAAAAGGAGAAAGAATTTTCTGTCCTGTTATGTGATAACAACTTAAATATCCCTCATGGTATCTTCTTTATGCTACTATATATCACTCATGCTTTACTGCTCTCCAATAGTAATAAATCTTTTCAATAATTGACAGACTACAAGATGCAGGATTTTTTTTTCCCCTTTTGGTAGACTGTTGGCAGTGACTGTAGCAGAACACAGGCCAGTAAAATTAGCCTTACAGTAAAGCACTAAAATGGTTCAGTCTTTCTGAGGAGGATTAAAACTAAAAAGATTATTTTGTGGGTGTCATTGCCAGTATACATGTCCTTATACTGTGGGAGGGCAGCTCAGCCCTGAAGGAAACTGAGCATATACTTTATAGTGCAAATAGTCAGATGGAGCCTTGAAAACATGCAGAATGGAAAAAAATAACAAAAATAGCATTCAGATCTGTGCCTCTTTACCTATGCCCTTCAAGAGCTTTTCAGAATATCAGTTTTCAAAAAAGTTGCATTTCTCACTCCTCCTGTCCAGCCTGATTTTGTGACATCTCTCTGTTTTTTTAGAAAGCACTTGAGAGCACATTCTTTTTATTAAAAGTGTCAATTTTAATTCTAAATCATCCTACCCAGCACATGACTCTCCTGTAGTGACTTCAAGTTCTTCTTCAGGTGATCAGTCACCTGAGAAGCTCTTCAGGTTGATATGTCTTTCCAGCTTTCCCCCAAAGGATGATGAAGTTAGAACAAGAGAGGTATACGCATAGGCTGCCTATTGTTTTTTATTCCTGATGTTAAGATTAAACAGTAGTTCAGTTTCAGTAAGGTTGTCTGTCCACTCTTTTCCATACTGATCGCAGACTCCTAAGGGAAAGAGGTGATGACCCAGCCTAGATCTGCTGCTGCAGCCCATAGATATGGAAGCAGGCACCATCTGGGAAGCAGCCAAGGAGCTGGAGAATCCGATTCATCCCTCTGGAGCCTGGTTTGCGGAGGGGGGGGTGTTCAGAGATCAGAGAGAACAGAATTATCTTTGTAACCAAAGTACTGTCTCTCCAAAATCCATCCAAATTACACGCCGTGTACTCCCGTATCCCTTTGGCTGATGCAGTTAATGCTCAGTTCAAACCAGAATGGAGGAAAACTATCATCATTCATGGGGTGAAGAAGAACACAGGTAAATCACTATAGGTTCTAACTCTACTTAAATACTGAAGTTTTAAAGCATAGACTTTAACATATATATCTGCCTGTGTGTATAATTTTTCTCTTTTGTTTTCATGGCCTGACCTTAGCTGGAAGTACTTTCAGGAGGGTTTTTTTGAATTCTTTATGGAGAAGAAAAATCTAGATTAGAAATTAGTGTCAGCTGAACAAGGACATTTAAGCAGATGGCCAGCTGCTGTGTAAAGCTTATAGTATGTGAACTTGGTGGGGGATTGGCCTTTTTGTTTGTCTTCAAGTTTAAATGCTCAAGTGGATCTTAATTAAAATTACCTACTGTTACTTAAAATAGTTCTATTCCTGCTGCGAAGCAGCTTTTAAAGGCTATCTTTCCAACATGGAATTAAAATGGATATAGGCTTTAACACCAAAAGTCTTAAAATATATCAAGTCCTGTAATTGCTATTCTTTCTCCCCTCATGTCTAAGATGTAGAATCTGTCACAAAATCTCTGCTTTGAACTCCAGTGCATAGCTATATTCTATAGCTATATTTAAACTATATAGCTGTAGTATATAGCTATATAGTATATAGCTATATTTAAAGTATGCCTCATAGTTTCCTGTATTTTTTTTGACTGCATTAATTCTGCTGGGTTAAAGTACGTACAGCCTTCTGAAAGTGTTCAGCACAGGAGCAATCTAGGTATTAGTTTCAACATCACATTTGAAGCCACAGTCCCACAAACATATTTTTTCCCTTTTTTACCTTTTCAGTTGCAGATTTACAGCTGGCCACATTCTGAGATACAATGAGTAATTTAAATATAAAGGCAGGTGTTATTTAAAAACAGTTGAACCGTACAGGTCATGAAGTTGAAGGCTTAAACTGTGCCATAATCTATACTGCCTTTTGGGCCTTTTGCAAACGTTGTGAGAATGTGAACTGTGATGTGAATTTTATCTTTCCAGAGAACAGTGCTTGTGTAGTGAGTAAATATGTGTATTAAGAACCAGTTTAGAGAGGGGTGTTGTAGTAAAGTGTAGTGTACCTGCTTCGATTTCTTGTGTATGAGCTTGATTGCTCCTAGCAAGCAAGAAAAGAGAGACCCATAGACTTGAGTGTTTGAGACAGGTTCTAAATCTGTTATTTAGGCACACGTTTAAAGATAGATTTGACAGTAGCAGCAGTATCTCCATGTAGTTGGTTGTCAGATGTATTTTATATTTGCTTGGCTACAAATTCTGCATTGCACAACATATTGCTTCCTCTTTCCCTACCTCCCCACACTCATGAAAAGTGGGAAGCTAAGTAATCTATGAGACTGTGAACATATATGACGTTTCTGTGAAAAAATCTGTGCTTAGAGGGTGGAGCTGCTACTTCACAAAATTAAATATTTCAGATATTCATCGACAAAATACTGGGTCATTTTATGGATTGATTTGCCAAATGTGTTTGTGAGTATGTGTATGTCATGTTACTAATTCAAACTAACTTGCCAGCGTGACTCTAATACCCTTTGCTTCCAAGTGCGTGGGGCAGGCAGTGTGTGTGTGCGTGTGTGTATGTGTATGTATATATATATATATATATATATATATATCCTTGCTAAGGAACTATTAGGTCTGGATGAAGTTACTGCACTTTTTTGACTCTGCAGAAATGTCTCTGTGGATACCATACACCCGTGCAGTTTATTTACTTTGCATTAATATTACATTTGTAACTACAGTGTGTAAACAAGAGTTGCCTGATTACATTGTTTGAGGCGTTATTTCCCAGTCCAAGAAGGAGGCCTGGAACCAAATCAGAGCTAACTTGGCCAGCATTAGTGTGCTTTCATAGCCTCATGTCTGAGAGGAGGAGACAGAGAAAGAGCTGGGGGCACGTTCATCAGGAGCTATATTGCCTCTGAGAGATGTGCATTCTCAGAAACAGAATTCAGGAACGCCATGTAACCCCTTGATACAGGTGAGGTTTTGCTCATATGCTTTGGGATTCTTTACACCAGAGGATCCCGGTAAAATTTAACAGGGCAGTAGCGAGCATATTCCATGGAAACTGAAAGGACTACACTTGACTTCCAGTCTGTTTAACGTCGTGGGGCTTTTTGGTTACTATAAAATGTAGTTTTCTTAGATTCTGTTTGTTAAATGTCATAGGGCTTATCTCACTGTCCTTACTGAGGCGCAGACAGTAGGGTTTTGTCAACACCTCCTGGTGGGCTTCTGACTCTACCATTATTTAACAGTAACTGCACCATGCCTGTTGGCTGGATGACATGTTGAAACTGGGAGACTTAGTAACTATATTTTATTGTCATCAGAAAATACAATGGCTTTCAGATCCAAATACAGTATTGGCCCTTTCTTTTTTTTTTTACATGCAAAGTGGTTTGTGTATTAGCTTCTTTAGATTATCCTCATTCAGTAGCGAAAACAAGATTAATGTTTTGCCAACTGATTATGTTTCTTCCTGGATTACCTTGGAGATATGTGAAGCAGTGATGCATGAGTACATTTATCTGTGATTGTGGAGGAGGATGTAGAAGCTAACAGATACAGTGTGCAATGTCAGAAGTGTGTGTGTGTGGAGTTGGGGGTACTGGGTGGTGTCTGAATTGCTTAGATGGGTTCCAGAAATACCTAGTGAAGGACCTCAGTTAAGATGTGTKGTCAAAGCAAACAAAATTGAGAAATACAGTCACCCTTTTCTTAGTGTCTTTCAGGTGAAGATCAGCCCAACAGAAAGAACAGTAGAAATAACAGAAGAGTAAGGGCTTTTCTGTTTTGTTAATAATCTGGAAAATTTTAGTGTGTAGCAATTTTTCCCCTGAAAACTAATTGCAGCTTCAAAAGTGCAATAGCTAGAGGAGAAATTTACATTAAAGGGAAGGTAGGATAGCACTGTGCCTCTATAGTCAGGTCTAGAATTTTTGTCCCATTAAGTCAGGACCAAAAGCAATATTTGGATCTTGATTTAAGTCTGTATGTAGAATTGGAAGAAAACTAAAAACAACAATAAAATTATACTCAAGTAATTTAAACTTTGATGAAGGCCATTTGGTTTTGGGGGCGATGATGTTTTTATTTGGGGAAGGGGATTTGTGGAGTTGCAGGACAAGGAAGAAATGGTAGTTGACCCAGCAGTGACCAAAAATAAGCTTGATGGTGTCAAGTTAACTAAGTATATTAGGAACAGCTGCTTTTCATGTATACCAAACAGGATTCTTGAATATCAGCTATCGACTTTCTAACAGGCATCTGGAATTCTAAATGTGGTATGCAGCAACCCATTACTATTTTGAACAAGACCTCATATTTCTTCTTCTGAAGATATATGAGAAACTATGGTTCTGGTGACCTCTAGCAGACCTGTATGACTTAAGCACCCAGGATCTCATTTCTTCCTTTATAATTGTTTCTCTGCTGCATATCCCCCTTGAAAATTGAAGGTATTAGCTTGTTTCAATCATGTGTGACAGTGGTACTCTGTATGCTCTGCATCGGAAATCACTAACCTGGAGCCAACTTGGCCTGTCATACAGGAAGAGGTTCTGGAGGGTAGAAAGTAGATGGGTCCTTGCACAGAGTCCCTCCTCTCACAATAACCATTAGTAATGAGGAACTTGCTGAAATGAAATTCCTATATACATTAGCTAACTGTGTTGGCATAAAGCATGTACATCAGAGGAGTAGAATATTTCAAACAAATAATTCATAGCAGCTAGCAGTATAAATACCTTTCTTGTTCTGTGCTATACTAATGCCAAAGAGAGGGTGAAGTGCTCACACTGAACAGGAAAAGGTGAGTAGCATTCTGATGGTTGTACCTCATGCAATCAGCAAGTGACCTTCTCAGGCCAAGTCCCTACTCAGAAAATATTCAGGTTGCCTTTGGTGCAAATGTGTCTGTAGCTCTGGGAATAACTTGTCCCTGATTGAGTGGCGTGGAGGATTTGCATTCAATTTTTATGAACCCTCATAAGGCCATTGTTCTCTGATTTCTGATTGATTGTCTTTATGTAAGGAGGACGATTAATATAGACTTGTCAGAGTGACTGAGAAAGGTCAGCTGTGACTGCTTCAGTTTAACACAAGCTGCTAAGGTTGCAGGATGAATTACATTTTGTTGTATGCAGTGAAAAGCACATTACTTAAGGTTTTTTTCTTAACTGATGCCTGAGGAATGTGTTTTCTCTCTCTAAATCTTATACAGTTATACAATAGTCCTAATCACAATTTAGCTCAGGTTGACTGATATCCTCAGGCCGTAGTGCCTCTGTCAATTTTGGAAGGTTGATGTAGAGCTAATGTTTTCAAAAGTGTCCTTGATTAGGGATGCTTCTGGGGAGGGGTGTCAATTTTCAGAGAAGGTAATCAGTCACAATTCTCACTGAACAGATTCTGTAGGTTCTCAGCATCTCAGAAAGTCAAGCCAAGGTGTTTTGATACAGACACCTAGTATTACTCATTACTTGTGCTGCCATAAAGTAGGGGTAGGAAGGTGAGAGCCCATAGACTCTGCAATAAGATCTCCATAAGGTCTGCAACTTGACTTTGTACAATCCCTAGCTGCATTATATTCATTACAGGATAATGCTGAAGGGTATGTTGATGTGCACACGACAGTGGTGTTTGAATCACCTGTCTGGATTTCTGCAATAAAAACTCCTTGCTTCTGCCAGACAGTCTCAGTCATGGACCCAGAACCTATTACATCAAGCCTACACAAGGTCAAAAACATGAAGAGGACAGTACTGCAGAGAGTAAAATAGTCCTGTGCGCATCCTGCCCCCAAACTGGAGTCACAGAAAGAGGTACTGGATGCAGTTATGCTCAGATCAGATTCCCAAGCCTCTTCTCCTAGAGTCCTTCCTATCCCTCCCCACCCCAGCCTCAAATATACTGTCTCAGAGGTTCCCTATTGGTCCTAGCCCAAAGATATCCTTTCTCCCTATGCTGCCCCAAATCTCTCTCCACTTGAGTCCCCACAATTTCATCCATTGTAGATCTCTCCCAGGTTTTTCTACTTCCTATTTTTCCTCCTAGTCCCAAATCTCTGCCCATTTGCACCACCTTCCCAGTGCCAAGCTTCCTCTTGGCCTTCCTCTGCCAGCTTCACCATCCTAGGATCCCCAGTCAGAGTCCTATGTCCATCTTATCCCTCTGCTTCTTTGCTGCTGCTACTACTGCTCCTTTTTGTGGCCATTGCTGCTGCCCTGTATGTCAGATCAACCTGACTGTGAACTCCCCCAGCCACTGACACCACTTCCATTCTTGGCTGCCCCTTCAGAAGAAAACTCCTGTCTCCTGCTGTGAGGATGCAAAAAGCCTGAGTACCAACTGCAGGCCCAGGTCAGAAAAAGACTCAGGGGTTTGCTTCTGTTTCTGTTTTCCCAGCTCACTGTTCATTGTTCACCTCAGAGAAGCTCATCTGGTGGGCCAGTTGATTTGTCACCCTGGAACAGCTGGTTCACTTTTTGAGTGTCTACAGTCATCCCAGGTTTAGGTTGTCTCTGTTTTGCTGCTAGATACTGGAACCCTGCACCAGAGCTGGGGGTCTAAGCTGCTGGTCCTGATGACAGCGTCTGCTCTTAGTCACTAATGATGTTGGTCGCTCAGTATTTCCTCTCGTAGAGCTCTCTGCTTCGTGGGTGTTCTTCATAGCTGCACAGGCTGATCTCCCCTGCTTCCACCTTAGTCTGTCTGGCCACTAGGCAAAGCCACCCTGGAAGAGGATAAGAGCTGCACAGTGTTCTTGAAAGGGAAGGGAGTCTTCTTCAATAAAGGGCTTTTTCTTTTCTTTGAGAAAAAGATTCTTAGAGCTAACTTTGCCTAGCAGTTTTTCATACCAACAGTGCAGATGGCAGCAGTTCAGCACTGGGACATGGTCACGGCAGAGTTTGCCTTTTCTGAGTATGATTATATATGTCATAGTTTCCCTGGCTTTACAGCTTAGCTGGTGTTAACAAAAAATGCACCCAGATGTGACAAAATATACTACCCCAGACCAGTCAGTTCCTCTTCTCCAACAATAGCCAAATAAATTTTCCTTACAGCGTTCTTGGGGGTGGAATGCACTGCCTTCTCCAGTGTCAGGCTGCTGGGCTCACAACATCGTAATAGCTCTGTCTCTGTATATTTATATATATAGTTCTGAGGGTATTTTTGGTGATCTGGCTGAATTTCTAACCCTCGAGGCAGAGAAACTGGAAAGCCATTCATAGAAGTCTTGTCAGGGAAAGAAACTTCTGTAAGTGGATAAAGAGAGAGTTGCTAATGAGAGATGTGTTGCCTCATTTTTACAGCTGAACGGATTTTAATTCTGTTGTAGTGTGAATTAATATCCTAATCTGAGAAGCAGCTAACAGCACATTTGCAAGTACAATAGCAATGGTTGCTTATTTTGCACACGCTATACTATTACAATAAATGGCCATTGTGTAAAGTTGGATCAAACATTTTCCTGGTTATAAATTCAGATTCTGATGGCCAAGTCATGCTGTCAGAACCTTGCTACCAATCTCCACAAATATGCTGAAAATATTTTCCATAACTGAGGCCTTTAGGTCCAGACAGTGGCACTTCAGTGTGGTGAGGTTCACTAATTACAGCTCTTCGGTCAGACTTTTCTGTGCTGCTTGGCTTGGGTCATGCCCTCAAAAGGGGACAGAGTTTCAGTATAGGTTTACAAAGCTGTCCCAACATGCTGTTTGTGGGATAGTTGGTGGATATTTTGGAGAAAGGTGACACTCAAATTGACTTTGGCTTTTGGTCTCTTGCCATAAGGACTTAACTTTATTGCTGTGTTGGACTGTAACTGGTGCCCCGGTGTTTGGTGGAGAAAAGTCCTGTGGACCTTTTTGGATTCAGCCTCTACAGCATAGATGCCTCTTCTTGTGACGCCTAGTGACCAAAGCATTTCCTTCTGGACTACTTCTCTGTCATTATTTAAAGTTTTGCTGGGACACCTTTTCGCATGGGTGAAGTAAAGAAATATAATGTTTAGCTCTTTAAAAAATGAATCACGAAGTAAGTATAGACTGTGAATTAAACTTTTATCAAAATAATGGTATTGATAAACCCATGGATCATTCCTTGAAAACATGCAGCTCTGAAAAAATCTGCCCGGATTTAAGGTGGTGTTGCATAATCCATGGAATTTGGAATGAGAGGTGGTGTTTTTTATGATGTACTCTTATATCCTGTAAATAATGTATGAAATTGTAAAGATAATGTTCAGAACAAAATGTGCGTACCAATAGGTAATACGTTATTGTATGGGAGTTGCTGTAGTTCAGACAGTCAGTCTTCACTCTTGTGTGTCTTGCTCTTACAGCTTGAAGGGACCCATACTGGGAATATATTCACATATTCCTGCTACAAGGCCTTTTTACATTTCTAGAGTGACACGAAGGGAACACTGGAATAGCATTAACTGCTAAATAGAAGCATCCTTGTAGACATTGCTTTTCATTTATACTTATGTCCCCAAGGAAAAAAAAAAGTGCCATCAAAAATGGCATTGAATGGAATAGAGGAATTGAGAAGCTGATACTGGGGAAGGGAGAGTAGAATTTCTGAAAAAAAGTCTGCTTAAGGACAGTTCTTCCCTCAACATCAAATCTGTTCCAGTCTGTTACCCTCTCTGGCCTCAGAGCTCGCTTCAGTGGGAAGGGTATATTTCCATAAATATTCCGTACCAGGGAGCTTTTATTTATCTTTTCTTATTTTATATTTCTTGTGCCTAAAAGCAAATTTAGTCATAAATCTATATGAGAAATTTGTTTTTAAGTTGTCTTTAAAATTGAATGTTCCTGTCTAGTATCATTCCATACTCTGTGTTTTGCCATCTGTAGTTTTTCTGTGCTGGCAGAATAGAAGCTAGCTAGAAAATCTGATTTAGGATTAGGGTCAGTCTCTAGCTAAATTTGACCTGGATAGCATTGAACACTGAAAGATTCATGGCTAATAAATAATTTTATCAATCATTGTCACAGTACCAGGATGAAAGTTGTTCATTAGAGGATTATTTATAATTTTAGTCAGAGAATTTTGTAATATGAATTTTGCAACAAAAATTAAGGCATGTTTTATGCATCACATATTTTTGTGGAAATTTAAGAGTTTTGCTGATAACGTTAATTATATCCTTCACAAAGAAAAGAGAAAAAAAACAGGTTATTGACAAGTTGATATGAAGAATGATAATTTTTTTAGCTTTGCATACCTATCTATAAAGATATTTATAAAGGTATTACTAATGTAATAGATTTAAATGTGTGTGTTATATATTTGGACATTTTATAAATCCCTGAATTTGCTGAATCTTCCTTTGTGTTTCTTGGCTTGTCAGTGCTACTGTTTCAAGTATATTAATATAATTTTATTCAGACTTGCATCCTGTTTTCAATAATTGTTAGTTACCTGATTATTAAATTATTTAAACTTTGTAGTCCCGGTAATTCCTGTAAAGATCTGAATTAAAATTTAAATATCTCTATTTCTCTTTCTTTTTAGAAGTCAAATATGATAGAATTGCATTCAGGTTTCCTGCAAAGGTTTTGCAGACAGTTTTCTCTTTCTTCTCTTAAAGATCAGGTRTTTTTTGCCCTTTAGTTTATGAAAGGAACCAAACCCCATAAAACATTTGAGAATTCTCCGGCCCAAAGTCAGGTACGTTAATCTCAGCAGAAAGATGGAAGCTAGGAACTGGCTATGAGTTGCACACGTGCTAAAGGGCAGCAGCGGCTCTGTGGCCTTCTGGGCAACATCTCCAAGACTTAATTACGATACCTGTAACATGGCTGTGCAGGGAGACAAGTTTATAAGGAATGAGTTCATGGCAAGCAAATGCTCTGAGCTGCTGTGATGCCAGGTGTTCACTTCAAAAAAGCATTTACTTACATGAAGTATTACAGATGCAGGTGTTAATCTCTTGAATGCAGAGATGTTTCACACTTACCTCTTTTCAAACCCTTTCTGTGAAAGGTGTGTCAAGTCACCCTGTCTAACATCGTTAAGTCTCATCGAGAATATAAAATCCATGCATTTCAGAAAAGAGGTTTTGCCGTTTTATAGGACTATTTACTTTGTGGCAAGGAATTCACTTTGTACAATGTGGGGTCTTTTCTGCATGCATGAGTGTGCTGTATTTGTAGATGTGCATACTGTCTTCTTTCTTGCCTTTAATACACTGAAGTGCCTCTGAAGCTCAGGAGGAGTTTTTAATGAGACAATCTCTTTATGTGCTTTTATCTGATCCTATTATTGCTTGTTTCTTAAATCACAGGAAAATAAAATCTCTGAAATCTTATTCCATAGTATTCAATTGGTGTGATATCTTTGTTTTTTTCTACAGGAGAATGGGCAGGGGCCTGGGTCACAGATCAGAAGTGTGGTACACCAATAAAGCGTTTTAGACAGCATTTGGTTTTGGTTTGGGGTTTGTTTGCTTTTCCCAAGGCTGCATGGTTAGAGGATTTGAGCAATTTCTCCCCTTCACTTTATTATAATTCTCATTGATTATATTGTTAATCTCTGCCTTCTGTGTGAAAGCTTCAGCCACTTTGAAGTTGTGACCCTCCTTTTGATTTGTTCAAGATGCTTGTTAAGGTTCTAACTATAGCACTTCTGGTGTGTTGCTGCCTTCTGTAGTTGTATGCGAGCCTACAGTGGAACAGAGGTATTACTCAGCAAATGTCTGTGGCAACAGTGGGCTGTATTTGCTAATTAGACAAATGTATAGTAATTTAGCAAGTGAGATGTTATAGCCATCCTTGATTTAATTATCTGCTGTATGGCTTTGGACAGCACAATGAGGGACAAGAGGAGGAAAATACATCACAAATTGGTCAGATTGGTTCATTAAATAGAGTTTGGATTTTTCCTTGGGAAACAGATTTAATAAGCCAGTTTAAGTAGGCTATTTCCTTTAGGAATTCAGGCATAAGTCACTGCCTGATAAAATGTCATTAATTATTCACGGCAGGTCTCAGACGTTGCTGTACTTTCGTCCCTACTTCATGGGGAAGGTTACCRCCTGTCGAAGTGTTTGTATTGCTAAAATTCTTGATGTTTTACTATAGGCACAGAGCACTRCATGTTTCCTAAAATGATATATTGTTATTTCCTCCTTACATGCACAACCTGTGAGGTACTTAGAATCTGCTCAAGTAGTAGGTGTGTTCTTTTCTTCCAAAATATATTCATGGTGTGTGGGGGGACAGGAGGAGGAAGTGATGGAGAGAAGTGGCATGATCCATTTTCAATTTAACAGCATTTTTAAATATAGTGGGCTGGATACTCCACTCCAGCAAGTTTCTTTGCTCAATACAACATGGTACATAGTGAATGTGGAAGGCAACTGGAAATCCTAATGGAAATCTCTTCCCTAGTAGGGGCATATCCATCTACATAGTGATCTCTTCTACAGAATGTCCCCTTCTTTCCCCCTCCTGGTATAAAGAAGATGAGGCAGAACATGTGGTGGAGTGAGTGTATTGCTCTTCTGCTGGCAGCTGCTGCTCTTGCTTTTGCCAGAAATGGTGCTTACAGTTCAGGAGGTTGCAAACAAACCTTTCTGCTCCTGACTCTGCTGCTTGCAATGTCAGAGTATAGCTTGGGCAGAGGAAAACTACAGGACATTTTTAAAAGGTTGAATGGGTTTTAGCCTTAACACAGAATGCAGAGATGATTTAGCTGCCCCTGCCAACACACCTGCAATTAGGACTCCTCGTATCACAGCTCCTGATCTCAGGCTAAGTAAGGACATGGAAGGCAGTTTTGTGAGACCTCGGTGACTACCTCGTACTCTCCCAGCAGTGTAGTATTGCTACCTGGATCTAGTGGATAAAATAGATCCTAATCCTTGTCATCCGTGGAGGACAAGAGAGAAGTGTAAGTGGACTGAGGCTGTGCATGCCTCTTTGTCAGGATGATGCCCCATACTTCAGGTGTCCTTTAGGGAGGTCCAAAGAGCTGGGTTTTCTGTGTCTGAGCTCTGCCTTGGCAGAAAGAGGAAATTGAGAACAGTTGCTGTAAGGTAGCATTAATTTATGCCACTAATTTTATGTCCTATAAAATTTATATCCTATGATAATTTATGTTTTAAATTATTGATTGCAGAAACCAGTTATTCCAAAGTCATATTCCCTTCCTCTCTCAGAGATTATCTACCCTTCTCTGCCATGACATCTCATCCTTATTCATGAGCAGCCTTAATGAAGCAGGTATATCATGTAATTTTATTTGCACAAGAAATACCTAACCTATCAATAGCTCATTCCAGCGAGGAAAGGGCATTGAGATAGACTGCTGAAAACAAAGCCAATTTTGTCAGCTTCTGGAAACTGTAAATATGTTCAAATACTAAACAGAAGAAATTGACTTTCAGGTTGTAGCAGTAAATAGTGGCAACAATCAATCTTGCAAAGCAATTAATTTACATATTAGTTAGCCATCCTTTGCCTGTACATGGAAATCTGAGGTTGACAATCTTTTACAAGCAGCAAATGTTGTGAAACCTGTCTGTTTCAAAGCCTGCCACATCTTCCTTGTCCCAGCTTTGCTTGGCTAAAATTTGTTGTAGCAGCTGTGCTGTCAGATGCTAAGGCTGAACTTTTGAGGGTTAGAGTTTTATTAGCAGTAGGGCTGCCGATCTTCTCTTTCACAATGTGTTGAATAATACTTCTGTTTACTCATGAACTTCTTGCAGCCGGTTTTTTACAGCCTGACAGCATTTGTCAGTCTTTTCCGTAGATCACAGATGGATGGCTGGGGTCAGTTCACTGCATACATTAGGCTACTTTACTGACACAAGTTCAGAAATTTGGAAGGCATTCTGGTACTCAGAGAATGGGAACTGAACTTTTCCAAATATCAATGCACAGATGTGAAGTAAGCCACATTAAAATTCTGTTTAATGATTCATAAGTGCCAGGAGGCTGATATTAATATGTATATGGTTATATGTTGTTTAACTGTGTGCAATTTGGGATGAAAAAAAAAAAGGTGCCTAGTAAGAAGGCGTCATCTAACCTGCTCTGGATAAATTCAGGTCATATTTATTTTAGATTGGCTTCCAGAACGATGCCTGTTTGAGTATTTCCAAGGGGTAGTCAATATATATGGTGTGATAAACAGCCTGTTTTTAAAATGTGTTTGACCATTTTGCTTCTTACAGATTTAGATCTGTCGTGATAGGCAGATCAGCTCCCAGTGAACTCCTAAGCAAGCGAAATCATTCACTGCAATAAAGGGGTCGACTTCCTAGGATCAGTGACCTGGCAAAAGGCCCATAAGGTGCACTGGATGTTTGATATGAATGAGCAAGAAGTTCTCCAGCTCTCCAGCTTCTCTGTAGGGACCACCTTCTTTCTCTGCTCCCCTCAGCTGCACTCTAGCAGGTAGCACTGTTGGGGCAGGATTTTGCCTGTGGACAGAAGACTAATATAAACACAGAAGACTAATAATCATTAGTTACATCAAACGTGAATGGAATTTTCCAGCATTATGTCATTGCTTACTGCATGTATCACTGTGATGAACAGCCACCCTTGCCAGGAGCCATGGTCCGCTACTCTGGGCTCTCCACAAGCACAGGGCAAAAGGTGGCCCTGCCCAGTTTGCTCGCCAGGTACGTGTGAGACCACGGAAAACAGGTAGAGACAGACAGGCACAACGGCAGACAGGGGAGTGCAAGGAAACAATGGGATAAAACTGAGCAACCTAAAAAGCAGCATCCTCAACAGCCAGTAACCTAACTGATGCATAGTTTTGTTTTACTTTACTATTTCTTTCATAAAATAGGTATTTGATATACTTTTTGTTTTTTATTAGCATGTTACTTCTGCCAGCAATTCATCCTCTGTGTCAATCCATACTAAATCCTGACACTTATCCTGTACATAGTATACTTGGCACAAAAATGAAAATATTAAACTGGAAATGGGGAACACTTGCTTAAGAGAATGAATAAAAAGATGAAAACCTCAGTTAAAAAAAAAAAAAACTCTGGCATGTTTCGGGTAGTTATCTCAGAAAAGAATGTTCAAAGAAAAGAAAAGAATAGATTCTTCTCTGTGAAAAGAATAGATGGTCCAGAAAAGGAAACAAATGTTTTCATCTACACCCTTGGCATCCTAATGCTGTGGTTCTCATCAATGGCTTGCTTGAATATTGTTTGACATGTTTAGGCTGTGTGAGATGCAATTAGGGGCTGCCAGATTTTCAGAAAAGCTTGACGACCCTTCTGCTTTGCAAGTGATGTTCTTTCCATCTTGGCAACTTCGGAAAGTCACTTAGCATTTATGACAGCATGTAAGGAAATGTCAGTAGTAGATATTAAGAACAAATTTGGGGGATATTTGAGGAATTTCCTCTGGAGATGGTAGCTGCCTATTGTGGAATGTTTTATTGCCAGCATTGTGGGTGACAAATCAGACCAAGGTTTGTGAGTGATTAAGAGGCATCGTATAGGTCTTGAAATAGTTTCCTTCCTCTTAATTTTATCTATGATAAAAATTACAGGTTCGAACATTAACATTTTTATTCTTATGCTATCAGAATCTAATGGATATTCTGATTTCTTTGATATATTTCTGGAATGTGCAGTGGAAATTTTCAGCAGTGAATGATTCATTTCATATAAGAAATGATAGTAATGTATTTGGATGATCCCCAAATATAACATTGTAGATTTTATGTCAGATTCCATTTCATAGATTTCAGTTGCAATTGGAAACTCTTATTCAATATATATTTGAGATCAGGTATAATCTTAAATAAAAAGATACTTTACAAGATCCTAAGGGCACTTAATATTGAGTTAATAGATACCCTTAGTAAAATCATAGCCCTGGTTCTAAAGTCTGAGGGGGTGATCTGAAAAGATCATCATCATCTAAAAATGTGAACTAAAACTTGCTTGTAGCTTTCAGCTTCTCACACTGATGGGTACTGTCAGGTACCCAAAGTGTAGGTGTGATTAACAGCATAATAAAAGTCCATTTTCTTTGTAAGAGGAAAAAGAAAGTTACTTTGCCCTTGATGATAATGCTGCTAGACATGAGTACTCTTTAGGGCTTTATCGAATTTGTGAGCAATCATCTGAAGGAACTGCATAAAGCTTTGAAAACTCAGTAGAAGTTTTTTAATTAGGCCCCCTTTTTTTTTGGTCTTAAATTCAATTCCCTATAGAGAAAGCTAATATGAAATTGGCACGTGTCTCTTATTTAAATGTTACCTGACTGAAAAGTTACCAAAATCATTAATTCTTTTAGGAGTAAAGATGGACGAGTTTGATAGCGATTGACTACAACAGATAAAACTGAAGTAATACTGCATAATGAACTTTGTGTGTAACTATATGAATAGAAAAATGTAGAAAATAACATTCTTAGACGTGTTTTGTCTTGCTAACTGCTTGTATATTGTTTTCTCATAGTACATTACTCACAGGAAAAATAAAAAGCATTAATTAGTACTTCAGGGACTCTACTGCATAGAAACTGGTTCTGTGCCTGATTCCTTCCTAACCAAAGCTGCCTAACTTTTCCCTTTTCAGAGAAAGTTTTTTTTTTCAGGGATCTGAACCACAAATTGTCTGTGGGACTTACATTGGAGGAATGTACCATATAGATGATTGGTATATTGACATCACCTTTGGAAGATGGAGTTTTCCCTGGGAAACCCATTGTGGCTGGGTGTGGAAATGGCGGTATTCCCACTGAAGAGCTGTGTTGATTGACTCCTTAATTATCTGGAACTGGAATGATCCTGGGTGGGGAGGAGAGGAGGAATGACAGAGCTTTTGGATGKTGAAAGCTCCTTCCCCCATGGTAAACAGGCTTGGTTGCTGATGGGGAGGCCATCCAAGGCAATAACCTCTGCTAAACTAGGTCAGGCCACAAGTTCGCCAGCACAAGGTGCTACAATAGTCACAGAGACTGTACATGGCCAACTGACTGACTTACAGGGAAAAATTAAGCAAGAATAGGCAAAGAAGATGAAAGAAGCATCTTTAGAGAGAAATTGGTTTAGCGTGTTTCAAGATTTAGTGAATTTTGTGACTTATTTTGTGCATAAACATTTTTTCAAAACGCTGTCATGTTTGTGAGCTTCTTAGCTACTGTCCTCCATGGAAGGAGGCCCTCACCATACAACCCTCGGGGCAGTAAGTGGCATTGTTACTAAGGTTGCCCAACTGTCTGTTGCGAACTCAACACAATAGCTGCARTCATTGGGTATTGTGGTAGGCCTAAGTGTCCAAAAGTATAGTCACCATTTCCTGAATCTTCAGAATTATTTGGAAAATACTGTGTGTGTGAAATGAATGTGTAGTCCTTAGAAATCTTGGGCTGTGCAGGTTTATCTCCAGCTGAGGAAATGGAAGAAGGTGGTGGTGATCAGAGACGTAGAGATGTTAACCCACTAAGACAGCTCTGTAATGACCTGACTGAAAATTTGCTGGAGGCACTGTGAGTTTGTTCTTGACTGTCTTCAGCTGGCTTCAATTCAGGCCTTAATTCCCTGGCTATACTGGACCTTTT
>NW_020447281.1:0-31306 GCF_003343035.1 Apteryx rowi | reverse complement strand
GATGAACTGCTTCTTGACAAGAGAGTCAGCCAAAGGCAGGAGAGCGCTACAGAAGGAAGGGCTCCGTGTGTCCCGCAGCACAGCCTGTGTCTTGGGCACGCTGGCCTTTCTGTAGCCAAAGCTGCCTGATCGCCAGATCATCCTGAGCCAGATTGATCTGAGTTTGCCTCAGTAATAGCAAGAAACCCAGGGGTTTACCCAAAAGCACAAGCTTCCTTTGGCTGACATTACTGTCAGACTGCAAGTCCTGACTTTAGACTATTTATTATGGGCCTATTGCGAGGTATTACGTAACCTAATTTCATTCTTTTCGCAGTGCTCAGTCAGCAGAACCTCACGCTGGGAGAGATAGTGCCTTTAGCTATGTTTATTCAGGGGGTTTATAGCACTGGTTGATAGAAGCCACTTAATTTTTTTTCTTTAAGTCACTCTGCATCAGGTTCCTTATATTGTTGCCATATGGCATCCGATGTATGTATTTGCCCTTTACAGCTCACTTAGCTTTTTTTTAAAGGCTCTCTCCCTTTGTTATTTACTAGTAGGACTTTCCTCTTCCCAAGAGGCACAGCTGCTATTATAATGGCTTAAAAACGGATGTTCTTGTTTCATCAAAGATGAGAGAAAGTAGTATTGTCCTGCCTTCCTTTTGGATCATTTCACAGCTCCAAATGGCCCTTTCAGCTCTGGCTGAACAGATTTTGAATGTTTCATACTGTCACTTTTAGTCTGAGGGAGAAAGGAGAGAATTCATATTTTCTGCAATGTTAATTGACCCCAAGTCACTTCTGTGGGATATATCCTATATATAAGTTTGTGCGTGCAGAGACTCTTGAAAAAATGTATAGCATTGTGGGCAGGAGATTTTTATTTGTTTTAAATATGCACATTGGCATGCCCGGGCTGTTGTAGCACAGTTTTACAGAAAGTTAAAATTTACTGAGATCTTTAAGTTTCCCCCTTTCCTTTAATATTAATGCAAAGTACCTGTCTCTGTGAATCTACGGCTTTTCTCACCTGATAGGTGACCGAGTACACAATTGCACAGCRAAATCCCTCTTTCCCAGGACAACCACTGAGTCATCTAGCATGATCCAGATGATGCCCTGAAACTTCAAGTGTTTCGGGTAGCATGACTGATCTGCTCTCTGGCAAGGCAAGTTGTTAGGTCCAGCATGATTTTTCTAATTTTGGAATGAATTGTTCTGTCTTGTGCTGCTCCCCTGTGTAGTGAGAGGTAGTATGAAATTGTGTTGTATAAGGTAATACCTGCTCTGGCAGATTGGTGTGTGTGTGTGTGTGTGTGTGTGTGTGTGTGTGTCTTCCATCTTACCCTTGCCCATGCCTCATGCTGTTACTCTATGTTTACTGCTGTGTTACCTAATTTAAACAACAGCTACCTAGCCATCATATTTTTCCAAATAGACATTTTTTTCATTTAACTAGCAGGGACTTTTTTGGAAGTCACTAAGATAAAACATTCATTACGGTTTTCTAAAACTTACTTTTCTTTTACCAACACTTCACCAGATTTTTTGCTTACAAACTCTATCATGCTTTTTGTATATAATTTTTCAGTTTTTGTCTTGTGATGTTCTCAAAAGGCAGTCTTAACTTTTCTAAGCTTAACTTCAAATCAAAATGAAAACAGAATTTTTAAAAATGAGGAAAAAGGCATTTTTACAGCATCTTTAAAAAAATATTTTGGAAACCTCATCTCAAAAGATGTTTTCAGAATATGCTTAATTAAAAAATATCTAGTTCTAGTTTTATACATATGCATCAAGTGAATTTCATAACAAAAAACCAAGATCATTAAACAAAACTTTCAACAGATTCTTAGTTGAGTACGGTATTCTTTCCAATAAGTAGATTTTTCAAATTAAAAAAAATCTGCTAGAAGTGTAAAAAAAAAAAAAAGAAAGAAAGAAAGAAAAAAAGTTTGCTTGTATTACAGTCAGGCTGAATTTCTTCAAGAAAGCATGTCTTTATTTTTGAATTATCCAAGTAACCTGAATAATTTGATGCCTCTGGCTATGATTTTAAACACATGTATGACACTGTACGTGCAAATAGTCCCAGAAGTTAAGTTCATGAAGAGGTGATTGTCAAATAAGAGCCTCACCTGTTACTGCCTAAATGCTTTTTCCTTTCATCATGCTAAATAGTCCCTTACCACAGAACTGATTAATCAGTGGGAGCATATCACAATCTGCACATAGTGATAATGCAAGCACCAGTTACACCGTTTGTTTCCTGAAATATTGCAATTAACATTTTTAGAAATAGAGAAGCGTATTTCAGTATGGGTTGCACTTGTAAAACTAAAATACCCTTTCTGTGCAAGTAGTGCCTGGCTTGCCATAATTGATGGCTCTGTCTGTTGGATTTGTGGAGACGGCTATTTTCAGAATGTCTGCAGGTAATGACTGTTCTCTGACTTGTTAATCTCTCTTCTTCTAATTATTGGAGCAGATGTTGCTTATCCCAAGAAACGGTTAGGATGAGTAAGATTCGAAAGACCAATATAACATGCAAGTCAGAAAAAAAGTCTTAATAAAAAGATGGAGAAGGGATAGCCAGCCAGCATGACAGTATAAGGTACAATGAAAGCAGGGAAGCTAAAAATAGATTTGAAAGCTGTATTTTACTTATTCAAAATTTTCTGGAATGAAAGACCTTTTGTGGATGAGAATCAGTGACAGCTTTGGAATACAGAAAGGCTTGTCCAACTGTGAGGTAGTGTGGAGGTGTATGTGCTCCTTCGTGCTTGTGACCTGTGCGAGTGACAGATTATCAGGGACTGGGTACCTGCAGCTCGTCTTGGCTCTCTGTGTTTGAGGGTTCCTGGGACCTCTGAAAACCAAGAGTTTTGGGTTCCTCCAGAGAGAGATGTTGGGTACACTTCTATCAGCAGAACTGGGACTGGGAGACAGGGAGTTGAATCGTGTCAGATTTCCTCTAACAAGCTGCTATTTGATCCTTGGGAAACTAGAATGTGCTTTGAGCGCCGAGTAGATGGCCCTCCCCTTTGGGTGCTTATCCACACGCCTAGTGGTCATACGTGAAGCTCTGCAGAATCTAATCTAACCTCTCGCTGTAGCACTTCAAGCAAGTTGTGCCTTCAGAGGAGAGCATCATCAAGGTTATGCCTATATTACATGAAGAGGCACTGTACAGAAACATCAGAGGTAGCTCTGTACAAGCTGAACGAAGCAATGGATCACCAATTGGGATGACACGAATAATCAAACTAGAAAACTGCATGCTTAACATTTCTGTATAGTCCAATAAGCATAAGCATGTCCTAAGCAGCACTGTGCTTTGAGCCAGGCCATTTCATTTCCATTAAACTAAAACCAGATTTTAGTGTGTTTCACACTTTTGAACCTGAAGTAAAACATTAATACTTGCAGTTACAAACTCTGGAGATTTGGAAATATGAATTGCACAGACTGTCAAATTAAAATTTAGCAATTAAATCTGTGTGGTCTTGTGACAGGGCTTGGGAATCAGGAAGTTTGGGCTTCATCCCTGATCCTGTCAGATTCACTGTGCGACCATAGGCAAGCAGCTTAACCTCACAGCATCTGAGGTTAATAGTTGCCCATCTTGCAGGGTTTTCTGAGACTAGATTAATGTTTCTGTTGTTACTTGGACATCCTGCAAAAGATGATGACCACAGTGCATATGGTGGTGTTGATAATAACAGTGCAGAAAAATGGAATATAGATTAATCTTTTTGATTTGTTACAGACAAAAAAATGCAGAAGTTACAGCCCACGTTTCAACAATTTAAAGAACACTGCATAGTATTTGATAGAAATAGTTATAGCTAATCAAGGGAGTAAATTTGTGTAACAACTAAATATATATTTTGTTTGTTTGTTTTTAGAAATGTGACCAATTCTAGGTTTTTGATAACCCAAATGAGGTCAGCATTGCAGGTACTTCAGCAGTGCAGGAATACAGGAACTCTCCAATGGAAAATTTTAACAGTGTATTCCCTGAGGAAGGAACTGTACAAAGCAGCTCTTTCGTGATAGTCGAAAGGAAACCATCAATTTTTCATTGCTTTATAGATGCAGCTACAAATTGCAAAATTCATCTTCTTTCAAAGTGGTTTGGGGGGTCTTTGGCATTAGTGGACAGCAGGGTAAATCCTATATTTGGATTGCTGAAATGTTTTCTGGTGGCAGTAGAAAGTCTGAAGAGAACTTAGAGAGAGAGAAAGCTAATGAAGGCAAAAATGAGGTGACATCACTGTACTACTGCAAAGCTGTGCCACTTCTCAGGCAGTTTCCTTATGTGTTTATAAGCTACAGTTATGTATTCAAGTTACGTAGTCAAGTAGTTTTTTTTCATGAACCATTTTAACTAGATTGCTAAAGATTCTGAGTCAGTAAACCAGGTGAACTGTGCAGCTGCTCATTTACCTCTCAGTCAAATTAGTTTTTAATTACAGGATTTGCTAAAGCTCCATATTATAGAAAAGTTCTGTAAAGACTGCAGCATCTGCTGGCATTCTGTGTAAGAAGCTTTCAAATCTGGATGAAAAACTAGATATTCACTGCCATTTTCTCTATGTCTGGGTTTTGTTTTAATTGATTGTGTGTTCAGACATGTATCACTTTAGCAAAGTTTCTTTAAATGCCTAGGCCACCTCCACGGATATATTTCCCTGTATGTGTGTGTATATGTATATATATGGATGGATGGACGGACATACTACAAGGATATCCAGTTTATCTACAGTTGCTCTTCATGTACTATCCTGGTCTGCAAATGAGCTGGTTCATATTGGAAAGTGCTAAAATATAAATGGGTAAGGTGCTGGAGCTCTTCTCGCTGGGATGCTGTGTCAGGAACATTGACAGTTCCCCTCTGCAGATACTCACATCAGGAATGCATGGTCCAGGTGCATTCTTCTGAAGGTAGAAAGAGTCAGTGGCATTTACCTTTGCGGAGACTTGCATTCTAAATGGAAACAAGGGGGTGGAATTCTGTGTTTTTCTTTGTACTCCCATTTTCAAAAAGATCTGGAAAAATACAGTGTATCTGGCTCTTGTCTGGACCAGTACAACCAAGCAGCAAGTTAAAGAAAGGCCTAATTCTTCAAAACTGTATGCCTTCATCAATATATTGTAGTCACATGGTTGTAAAACTCACTTGTATGCTTTTCCACAATCAGGATCTAATTATTTTTTCTTTATTCAAAGAACTTTTAAAAACCTGAGTGATGAATATACTCCTTATCCTTGACTTTCCTGCCTGGACTGGTGCTATTTATGTATTTTGATCCTGATCTAAAGCTGTAGAAAGTCTTTTGATGGTCTTTGAATTGAGCCAGTAATTTGATAACAGGATGTTTCCGTCTTCTTTTACCACTTCATACTTATCAAAAACAAATTTAAAACTGCTCCCTGTTTACAAAGGAGATGACAGTGCTAGTTGATTAAAAAGGGCATAATTTGTTGCCCCACTTATCTCATTTTGTTGATTAGCTGCAACAGATGGTGATGCCCAATTCACTTTTTAAATGAGTAAATTTGGCACATATGCATGACAGTTCCTCCTCTTCTTGTACCATCATCAACAGACTCTAACTGGCATTCTGCCATCACGGAAAGCGAGAGTTGTTTTCACTCAGTGTGCATCTTGTGTTCACCATCTGTATCCTTTTTTTAGGGCCTGATCCTGCGAACTATTGCAAGAGCAGTTTATTCTCAAATATCTACTTACATTGCTGGTAATGGAGCTAAAAGCATAAATAAGAGCTATGCCTATTAATAAAGTGGGGTTTTTTTAGCCCTCAGCCCTATATTCGTAAGGTGGATCCTGAACATCTGCTATAAATCTTGTAATAGCCACCATTTCTTAATAGTATTTGTTATATTTACAACCATGTGTACACCCTGTGCGCACTTGACAAACACAGAAAAGAATGTACTATCTGGTAAGATAAAACAAAAAAGAGGCAGTAGAAAGGAGGTAGGATGCAAGCTGCTTACATGTTGTTTAAATGTCATCTTTTCTGGTGTTTTCCTGCCTTTGCTATGGAAGGATGTTCCTGATGTCTAACCTGCATCCTTCATGCTGTTTATTGCTTCTGACTTTATCGATAATACAAGTTAAACTCGGTGCACATCTCCAGTCTTGCATAGTCAGCTGATTGGTGTAGGCAGGCATTGCAACAGCCTTGGTTGCAATTACCTTGCACAGTCTGGAAGTTTGGGAATGGCCTCCAGTGTAGACCAGCAGCATTCCTGGTTTTCCACAAAGCCCTAGAGTGGTTTGGACAGTGAGTGGAAGGCCAAATCTGAGAGCTCACTTGGTACCCCGTCTTCAGTGTTCACACCGATTACAAAGCTGTTTGTTGCCTTTGCTCAGGATTTTGTGGCGTATGTAGTAACCAAGGGATCACCCTGCAGGGTTCAACAGTGTTGATTTATGGTTGCCGCAGGCCAGGAGATCATGACAGTTTTGTTCAGTGATGGATCGTAACAATTCAAACCCTTTTGCCATCGCTTTGAGGCTGCTTTACTGGCACATGCCCTGTGTGTTTTGCCCTACGCCTGTTCCACAGCTTACCGCGATTACCATACGTGGTAAGTCCTTTCATCAGTGTTGCTCCCCTGGGCCAGTGTGCACTATATGAGCTGTGACCACTCTGCAACTTGGTTTCAAGATAGAGTTTAAGAGCCTGTTTCCAACTTAGAGTACCCTGAGCAGCTTGAGACCTACCTGGAGTGAGTCCTCTCCAGGGCTGGTGTGCTGCTTCTGAGCCACATGGAGGCTCCTCTGCAGAGCTCTCCATCCCACCCTGCCTGACCCCGCCAGGCTGGCCTGTTCCCCTGAAGCTGGCTCCCACCCTTGCTCTGGCCATCGCCTTCGCCTGCATCCGCCACTCCTTGGAGTGCTCACCCGAATGTAACGCTTGACCCAAATTTTTGAGGTGGGACRACTGGAGGGGAGGCTCGAAGTTTACAGGTAGAGCGGAAGTGAGGTGGCTTGCTTGTTTATTGGTGAAAAAGATAGCGTGAGGGATTATGTGCCTGCCTTTGGTGACTACTGAGGAAAAGATGTTCGGTATCGAACTTCAGCTGATACACACTGTTTAGTTTGTGACGAACTCCTTAGGTTTTCAGACAAACTCTTCATAAAAAATAATCAGTTGTTTTCTTCTTATTTTGCCCCATATAACACCAAGCATACACATATATGTATGTACATTATATGTATTTTTGTTTGTCAATAATTGGAAATAACATTGTGTATTTCCTGCAATACTCACTATGTTTGGTATACAGTACGTCACTGTGGATCAGCTTACAGCCTGTGTGCAGCAGGATGGCTCTCTTTTCAGTACCCTTTACTATGATAAAAATGACTTAGATTGCTCTTCTGCTCTCTGCAGTTCCAGGAATTTTAGTTCTAAATGCACCTAATCAACCTCCAGTGTCCTTAAAATATACAGTTTCTACTTGTTGACTTAAAAGTCGTTATAGAAACTAGGAACTGATGTCAATTTTTACTTCTTTTTACTCTTACTTCCAGGTCAAGACTGTTTACACAGCAGTGTTATCTGTGACTCAGCTTTACTTATTGCTTCACATAACTGGAGGTTTAGATACTGCAACTTTGCGGGGTCATAATTCTTGGGTTATTTTACTTTTCAGGTGAATCCAGTAACATAGCTTAACTGTAGCTCAGTGATAATATCCCTGTGTATCTTTGTAAGTATCAGGAGTTTTATGAAGAGCAAAGACTTTGATATTGCCCCGTAGGAAAAGCATATGTTATAAGGCCTGGATAAAGTTCAAGAATAGCAGATGTCAATTTACTCAGTCTTTGCGGCTGAAGAAACATTTTGAACATTATAGATCAATCAGAAAAACCTCAGTCCAAACATAATGTTTTTGACAAAATGCTGAGCGTTTAACAAAGCAAATTGGAACTCCGCTTAGGCACAGCAGGTCCCTTCTGCATGTTCAGTAATAAAACAAGAACAGTCTTTTAAATGTAAATTGCTTTAAGAATACAGACGATGCAAAATTTGTGACAAATTGGTAATCAGTTTTTCACTGTGTTTTTCATTAAAGATTTTTCCTTACACTATTGGCTTAAATTACAGAAATTGCACCTCCCATGGCTTCTTGTAAAAACTGTGCCATTGCTCATTGTTTATGACAGGACAAATGCGGAAAACAAATGAGCACTGGGCTTGTGTGTTTGACTAAGCACTTCAAAGAAGTAAGGCTTTCGTATGGTTTCAGCTTTCCTCTTTGGCTTTCACTTGTCATCTTCCAATTGTATTATTTAGGGTTCCTTTGTCCATGATATTAATTTCAGCTTCCTGTCATTGCTGATTGATTGAGTTACTTCACTCACTCTTCAGTTGTCTTTATGCTATTATTTATAAAATGTTACTGCTTAATATAGTAGCAAGTAGTGCAGATATGGTAATTTGACTAGACTGTAAAACAAGACTCAGTATAAAGCCTATAACCAACTGCAGATATAATTGCCTAGAATTCACTGAGGAACACAATAAATGCCTTATCTATAAAGGGACATGAGCAGCTATTGCTTGGACTCCTGAGTTTCATAGAAGATAACTGAGTTCAAGTGGGCTTTCACTTTTTTGTGTGGCAAAAAAAATGGTGATTATAATGTTGCATCAGTTTCTCCTTCAGAATTTTGTCTCACAGCTTTGTTAAGACTTTCACTGACATCTCAGCGATATGGAGCCAGTCGGTGATTTTAACTATCGATGTGAGGGTGTTTGTCATAGATAGCATCAAGAAGCCTTTTTTTCTTTCATTAGTTTGAATTTAAAAGATTGGGTTAGGTATATGTGAAGCATGTCATTGCTTTTTGCTGTCCATCCATCTTTGTTCAGGTTACTAACTGAAGCTATATTTGAAGTGAAAATAAACAGTAGCACTGGAAGAGTGCCATTAGTATATGCCCCTTCTGTTTTCTCTGAATGGAAAATTAGCCTGTTTCAGAAGTCCCAAAATGCTTTGTGATTGCTCTGAACATAGGAACAATCTTGCACAATCGGCTGTCTCACAGTGTTTAACTCCTCTAGCTGGTTGGGGATACGCTTACATGAGAGGTCATGAAGTGGCACTGTGCACCATTCCACTGATAGCTCCAAGAACACGGATATCTGTATCTGCGCTCTAGCCTTTTTGTAAGGGTAGCACTTGCGAGCGAATCCGTCTGTTCAGTAAAATGATAGATATGGATTGGTCTTCTCTTTCCACCTTGTCCATTAACTCTACAATGTGCAGCAAAGGGGACTCCCGAGCCTCCTTGTCCTTTGGGACTGAGATAGCCTTAGTGAACCAGAAGGAGACTGTCCCACGTATCTGCCAAGGCTGGCAGGCCCGAACCGGTCAGGGCTCTGAATTTGCTGCTCAAAACACAGAATCATTTAGTTTCACAGTAAAACTGTGTGTCATGTTTTCACCCTGAAGGTGGGCCTTATGTTGGCAGGAAAATGTTTGTGACCCTAGGCCACTCATTAGTTTCAGTAAAGCCATTTGGATTACCTTTAATTTTTTATGAAACCCTCTATTTGTTAAGCTGCCATATGGATTTGTTGTAACAGGTTTCAGTTAGAACCGGAGAACACTGAAATATCCGCAGGTCAGTGAAAAATACATGGCAGAAATTTGTTAATCTCAGTTTGACATTCTGCATGTTTGTATAGTTGTACAATAGAGACTAGAGCTCCAAAACTGGTATCCTTGACGCTTTTAACCGCTGGAGGGTTCTCCACAGAAATGGATTAAACAGATAGAGCTCTTTTCCAGTGCTTTCCTTCATCGTCATGTGCTTATGCTTTCAGCAGAGTTTTGTGAATAAAGTGATTGAAGATCAGAACCAAGAGCTGTAAAGGTTCCTTTACATGGCTGCAGCAAAAATCCTGCCAAAAGTCAGGTCTTTCGCATTTAACAAATGCATAGTGGTGAGCACTGTGATTGGGCTCAGTTTTAAGCTATCTTGGTAGTCCTCTGACTGATGTAAGTAAAACTAATTGGCCTGAATATTGTCAGGATTGTGCTAAAGAATAAAATATATTTTAAATTACGAGGCTGAAGAAACCAGTGTTTTCTCATATTTGTCGAAGCTTCCCCAGGTTGAATTCCAAAAAGAGCAATGACATGCCTTGATTTCACTGACTTGTGCTGGCAGATCATGGCATTAGTCAGGCAGGCGTAAGATTTTCCCTGCAGAAGGATGTTGCTGTAGCTGGTATAGGTATGTGTCATGCCAAAAAGATGAAGTGATGGGAGCACCTCACATTGTTCTGTTGGAGACTATAGAAAAACCATGGTGAAAAAGGTGTGTCAAATCAAAAGCTGACCTGGAAATATCCAGTGTAATGCAGTATATACATCTTTTGAAAAGCACATATGCTCCATCCAAAGTTAGAGGGATCAYTGAGGGACTGCAAAAGAGAGAATTAGTCTGTGTCTGAACTAATTAGCCTAGACCTTTTTTTATAGTCAGCAGAGAGGAAATGGGAGTGCTGTATCTGAGCTGTTTTAAAGGCCTGCTTTTGTGTGATACAAATCAGAGCCTAAACATACCTATTTCTCTGTCAGCTAGAAAGAAGTTTAGACAACTAGCTCAGATGTGGACATATGTTTGGATAAAGCCTACCCTGGAAAACCTTCCAGACTTCAGTAGACTTTGGATCAGCCTTGGTTGAACTGTTGATCCATTTCTGTATTTGAGCACATTCATTTTAATGGCTCTCTTCTGCATTTAAATATATATGTTTAAATAAATAAAATTATCAAATATTTTTGTTTGCTAGTATTTAGGAATTTGGCATTACAATGTTATATGAAAAGCTTTTGATTTTTGCAGCCGTGAAGCTGTAATGATAAATTAAACTCATCAAGACCCCATTCAGCTGAACACCATCAAATTTCCCCCCTCCTTTTGTTATATAAAAACACATGGTGTATTGGAATTCTTTGCAAAAGGCTGAGACTGGTGCAGAAATTTGACTTTTTGAAATGAGAGTCTTCCGAACGATGTTGTAAAGGCGTTTCTTTGTATCCGTATGGATTTTCTGCTTTATGTTTATTCTTATCCCAAAAATACACATCTGTTCGTTGTGGAGTATATGCACAATATATGTGTCTGTATATTACTGTATAGCATACATTGTAAACAATTTTTGCCTTCACAGAAAAGATGATGTGTGATAACCAGCTCGCAAGCCATTTCCTTAGAGATTCACCGTATGAATCTTTGAGTGACATGAACTATGTTAGAGGCTTCTCATTATTTTACAAGACCACAAAATGTGATGGGCCTTTTTCTGGGCCAAATTTCCAGTAGATTGCTGAAAATCTGTTTAGACAAGTACTTGTGTGTGGTAACAGTCCTTAGGCATCGAAATACGTACTTCTGCAAATAATGACCTGGGTTTCACCCATGGATGTAATAAAAGCACACAGCTGAAGGTATAAATATGCTTGAATTGGGAACTGCAGTTCTTGTTAAATATTCATCTTTAAAACTGGAGTCCAGCAAGAGCTGAGGTATTGTCAGGTACTTTGTGTATCTTTTATTTTATCTGTGTGCTTTTTGTAGGAGTTAAAGAGTTAGAACTGGATTCTGCATAAATAAGCAGAGCCTAGATTCACAGGCTCTAAATATATGTTTGTATTTTGGCGACACAGTTGGGTTCTCAGGGTCCTTAGCTGGCTGTACAGTGAAGCTAGGTCCCCATTTCTCTCTTACTCTTTCTTTTGGGAACAGATCTGAATGTGCCAGAGCAGCTTATCAGTCTTCTACATGGAGAAAGTCAGAGCTCTCGGTTGGATTGCTCCACATGGACACTCACAATGTGTACGTGCATGCCCGCTCTCTCTCTAATCAGGATGGGTAGATGGCTATGTATTCGAGCAGGACTAAGCTGCTGCATAAAAGGGGCAGAATATTCCACCCTTCCCTCAAAGCCAGCACTGGAGTTTGTGGTTGTAACCTGGACACTGCCAGCACCACTACGTCTCTGCTGTAATGTTTCCCTTGCTCAGGGCTGATTGCAAAGTTGCTGTCTAGCTCCTGAAATGTTTCAGTTTGACTCCTGTGTCTGTTGGAAACAGGTTGATCGCAGTGCCAGCTGGGGATCTGGAACTGAACTTGGTGAGATTCAACATATCATAATAAACACTTCACTGATCTGACACAGAATGAGGGTGATCAGATAGAGAAGTGTGAGTACTCTTCCCTCATAGATGCCAATGCCTGCCTAAAGCATGAACTGGCTCACACCACAACCTGCAGCACCTCCCTTTCTGAAACTTCCATGTCATATGTAATTGGTAGTTTTTATAGTCCTTTCCTTGACTATGATGCACTGCTATTGGGTATGAAGTGATGTGACTCTGCCAGGCTATTGCAGACCTCCTGTAGGTAAAGGAACCTTTGCCAGTAGGAATGTACATTTTCAGGTGCTGTCTGTGCCCTTGTGCCTGAAAACAGGAAATGAAGATTCATATCAAAAAGGGAGAACAGAAGTGTAATCCTGCATTTAATATACTCTTTCTCCTGTCTCACAGAAACTACCCTGACAGCAGGCACAGTTACACATCTGCCCTTCAGGATGGAAGGGGCACTCCCCTGTGCTTGTTTTGGTGGTTTGATTCCACCCTTCCTTTGGCAGTTCACCTTTTTTCTGCCTACACACTCTGGTGTGTGGATGTGCACGATGCTGTGCTTCCCGCTGGTCCCAGTGGTCTCTCCACTTACACCATTCTGCTGGCTGTCCTCAGCCACTTTTCCTTCTGCCTTCTCTTCTGATATAGTTAGCCTTTTTTGCTATTATGTTAAGTGTTGTGCAGCTCATTCCTGCTCTGTGCAAGTCCCTCTCTGTCTAGTGTTACATTTCAAGTTGATTCATACTACAGTTATGATCGTCTGCAATGTCAAAACAATTTTCTGCCAATCTTCCCTTAATTTACTTCTCTGTTGACACAGGCAAAAACTACAGTGGGCTATAGTCCTATAAGTCTAGTGTCCTTTGCAATGCCTTTTTCTCTCTGTCCCCTATTGCTTGTCCCTCTGGTCATGTTGTTGCTAATCTTGTCATATTTTATCTGTAGAATTTCCCTTCTGCTAACACTGTCATCTCTCTGCCTGACTGAGCTCCATCACCCTCTCCCCTTCAATGCCTTCACTGACACCCCAAGCTGAGAACAAGAGCTTTAAAACTGATTTGTATTTGCCTTGATCACATAATGGCCTCACATTAGTCTATTTGCCTACTGAGACTCTGCCTGTAAAGTACTACTAAGATAATGAACCTCATTACAACACGTTTTTTCCCCCAATTTAATAAAAACAGTATTGTAGTCTGTGAGACAGGAGCAAGTTGAATCTTTAGTTGATGCTTAATTTAGTAATTGGGAGGATGCAAAATGTGCTAGCAGGCAAATATTCCTCACAGAGAAAATGAAAACTACCACACCCTACAAGTGATTTTTAAACAACAGACTGCAGT
This sequence comes from Apteryx rowi, assembly GCF_003343035.1. Lineage (NCBI taxonomy): Eukaryota > Metazoa > Chordata > Aves > Apterygiformes > Apterygidae > Apteryx > Apteryx rowi. The sequence goes on along the minus strand of NW_020447281.1, from coordinate 17,775 downwards.
GTTTTCCTAATCTGACTTATCTGACATTTCAGTAATGTGATTAACTCTTCTTACTGCCTTTTGTCCACTCTGCCTCACAGTTCGAGACCAAATGTGGCATTTTTACTGGAATATGCATATTAGAGATGATGTGGTTCTTTAAAATCACCATGCAACTGTGCAATGGCTTTGTGACAGTGTTCTGTACTTACTGTGCTGTGCTGCTATTTACACTGCTACAGTGAGCAGTGTTTTATTTGGATCATTTGAGAAACGGTGCGGAAATGTTTGCAAATGTGTTTTGCTTAAGCAGTTTATCTTCCTACTGCAGCTGGAGCTTTTATTTCACACACAAATGCACTAGTAAAACATCAGGCATGTTTTTGTTTTTTTTTTTCTCTGGTCTGTGAAGTAGCTGAGTATAGCAATAAGGGAACCAAAGCTGTTTAGTAAGTATTTATGTTTCTTGAATGGTGTCCTGAACGGGTAGACCTTTTTGTCTGCCTTTCTACTTATCTGAGCCTAGTACCATAGTATTTGAGCATTTCATAATCTTTCCAGTGACCTTATACTCCAGTAACCCCATGAAATAGGAAGATGCTCTTACCTGCATTTTACCATTGGAAAGCTGGGACACAGAGGTATGTGGGGATGTCTATACCATGTAACATAAGTGCATAAACAACGGGTTGTCATTACAACCCTTCAGGACGCCTAGCTCCATTGACTAAATAGAGAGCAGCCTAGGCTCCGAATTTAGACACCTTGTTTAGATACCTTAAGATGGACCTTCTGGCTTCCCCTAAACTTAGCTGGCTTTGTAGTAGGTCCTGCAGGAAGTCTAAAAACTGAACTAATAGAGCAGAGAGCAGTTAGAGGTGGTGTGGGTGTCGCGCTCAGGGGTTAGATGGCGGGTTAGAGCTGGTGTCGGCCTCATTTGAGTGCAGACCTGGAAGGAGCACTAGGGCTGTGTCTACCCTCATGAGCACTGCAGCAGCTAGCAGAGCTCTGGGGAGCAGGAGGCAGTCGTGGAAGGCAGCAGTACTCCTGGGATAGTCTCCAGCAGAAGCCACCCAAGGCATTAGTGAAATGTTTGTAAGCAGGTCAGGCACCTGCTCTGATCAGAGCACACATGGCACATGACTGACCTGAGAGCACGACTTGAGTCATAGTGGAGGGTAAAAAACCAAAAGCCTTTTGGCATTCTAGCTTATTTTGTGTGAAGCGGCTATTTTAAATAAAATAGTATCTTATGTGATGATGTATACTGTCCTTACTATCACATCTGGTCTTTGTAACACTATTTAGTGGTGACATAGCATCCTAAGGCACTAAAAATACTTCCCTTCTAGGAATAACCACAATTTCTTCTAGGCACTGGATCCCATCTTAATTACTGTTTGTTCCTTGGTGAATGAGCACCATGATTTTTTCTTTTAATAATCACCAGCAGAAACAGTCTGTTGTGGACCTTACAGCTCTTCTGAGATGTAAGACCAAAGACGCACATGTAAACTATGCCAAGTAGGATGTTGATGAAAATGTTCCTGCTCTTATTTATTGTAGCTCAGAGCCATAGAGCAGAGTTCTTTGTCCTTTAATGGTGTGACTCATTTTGAGACTTTCTGTTAAAGTTCACAAATGTATTTGAGTATTTGTAGATTGCTGCTGTATGAGTAAGGCTGGCCAACTGTTTGTATTTTTTTTGTGACCAGATGGTTCTGCTTTTGTTCTGATTTTTTAACCCSTTAATTCAATAGTGTTTTATAAGCTGTTTGTACTCCCCACTCCACATAAACCTTTGCAGCTTGCACCAAAATTAACATAAAAATTAGTGTTATTTTGACTAATGATTTGAGTCCAGAGTTGGAAGTTAGACCAAGAATTGAAGTCTTCCACTACTTCATGCATATCTGCACTTTGAATAGAAAGGTGGTTTTTCTGTGCATTTTCACAATCATTGTGATGTATGTATTTGTGCTAATCAGGAATTGACACTGTGAATACACTACAATCACCCGATAAAGAGCACTAATCTTCCAAGACCAACCTTGAGACTTTCAGATAAAACAACTCTAGATGTTTTCAATCTGAGTTAAGGAAGAATATTGTTGCAGGCTACCCCCTATCACATATGCATTTCAGCTGGTTTGTTTATCCATTACCATAGTTTAAGGGAACTTAACARTCTTTGCTATGTTAATTCTCACAGCATCCCTGCAAGGTAACAAAAGGGAACTATTCACATTTTTCAGATGGGGAAGAAAGAAGAGATAATGTTTAATTTACCTGAGCTACAAAATCTGGTGTGATCCTGATGCTTGGATTACTTCTAACACCTGTGACTAGGGTTTTTTTAAGTGCTTAGAAGATTCAAGTACCTAATTCTTTTCAGAAGTATTTAATTTCAGTAGAAGTTCAGAGTTGAAATTTCCAGGACACATCTCTGTGAACCTCTTTTTAATGCCATTAAAAATCTGGCTGCAATACTGCTCTGTGCAAGTGTTTTTCAAAATTTTACCTTAAGTGTGAATTCATCTCAGCCAACTTCAGAAACTCCCACCTCAGCAAGTTACCCTAGGTTTTCTTCAGAGTCAGTAGAGAGAAATGCGCACTTTTAGGATGTGATTTCATCTGATCTCTTTTAATCGTGCAGTTCAGGATACAGTGAAGTACTTGTTTCTGTCCATTGACTGTAAAGTGAGGCTAGATAATTAGCTCAAAACATTGCCTTTATTATACTATACTACAGATGTTTGCATTTGGTTACCTGGGTCCAACCCTAAGTGATTCACCAAAGGTCACGTAGAAAGTCTGTGGTAGGGCAAAAGATTGAACTCCAGCCTCCCAAATACTCAATTTACCACCAACTCATGTACTTTAATCTCTCCAGTGGATTGTAGCTGCACTTTAATCCCTGTGATTCCTCAAAGCCTTTCTTCACATTTGGGTTGTTTGATTTCAGCTGAGCCTCGAAGGTAAAGATACATGCATTAGAGAGAAGAAAGAAAAAAATATAGGAGAGGTGATAAAGGGAGTGTGATAGGTGTTCTTTTTGCAAAGAYTCCTATTGAATTTAACAGGGACTGATTGTGTTGCACTCCACAGATATTGCTCCAAGGTTTTGTTTTCCACTAGACTTTGACATGCTTGGTGGAATTCCATATGGAAGATAACACTTTGTATTCAAATTTATGAAAGGTCTGGGAAAAATATCCCAATTACTTTAACGGCTACTGTGTGCTATAATACTGTGTAAGACTTTCGAGAACAAAGGTGACTTTATGCTTGAAGACCAGAAGGAGACCTGGCACAACTTGCAGTGAATTCCCTGTGAGTTCCATATACTTCTCCAAGGGCTCAGTAAGTCCAATTCACTGCTGCTAAAACAAATGTTMATTTGACAGTAGAGGGCAAAAATTGATGCATTTACAGTGTTATTGTTCAGTTTACATCTATCCAGACCAGGACAGAAGCCAGAACTTGGATTATAAGCCATTTTAAATGGAAGATTTCTTTTTTAAATTTTATGCCAGCTGCTGGAGACTGGCTTGGGAGGAGGCTGATGAAAATGCTTGTATATTAATTTATTTATACACACACACACACACATATATGTATGTTTTGGGGGGGGGGGTTTGGTATGTGGCTACTTGTTCTCAARGAACTGAACACAGACCAGCAATTCATTTCCTGTACTAGGCAGCATTTGAATGGCCTATTATGTTTTAACAAAAGTTGCTCTCTTATGGCTTGAACCAGATTAGAACCTGTAAAACAGAGGTGAAAACCTGGCCTCATCATTTTCAGATATAACCTGTCCTGACTATTCCCATATCAGAGTTTTAACTATACTTTCCTGATGAACCATATTATTTTGGAATGTTGTGTTGCCAGTGATACTTGGAAGTTAAATAGTTGTGATTTGGTTTCCTGTTAGGTGGTAACCTGCTAAATGGCAAGACTGGTGACAAAATATAGTCTGTATCTTGAACATATGCTATAGACTAATAACGATTCTCTAGAACAGCAATACTTCTTTTTAGAGTTACCATTATTTCTTACTTCCTCTTGTCACATTTTCATTCATTTCTTCCTTGACCTCAATCCAGAAATCATGCAAGCCCAACAGATCTGAAAACTGGAGAGCTTGTGTAATTGTTCTCTCAAAATTGCACACATTTTAATTGGCAAATGAAGCTTGGAAATTAAGCCTATTGCTTAAGGAAGTTAATTGCTTCTTTACAGCAATACATGCATGCCAGTTTTGATACTGCAAAAGTGGCGACATGGCCAGGCAAGGAATAAAGATCACAAATCTCTATCCTGTCATAGTGATTTTGTGAGATGATAACCATCTTACACCAGCACCATACCTTTCCTCCTATGTGATATGTTTGCATAAAATTGTCCATTTCTAAAAAGTAGCTAATTCTGAAGTGACCCCCTCCAGATGTTTCACACCATTTCAGGAAGTGTTAATGAGGAAAGAGTTCATGTGTGGTTGAAATTACTATGCACAACGAAAGTGGTCTCTGGATTTGAAGGTCCTCTCCTTCAGAAACCTGTCTGGGAGGGACTGGAAAAGGCAGAAAAATAGGTTAAACCTCTCAGTTTTCTAGCAAGTGTTTTCCATGGTGTATGCTGAGAGGTTGTGGATCAGGCAAGGTATGAGGCTATACAGCTGAAGAGGAAAGAGCTACTCTTTAGGAAGACCTGTACTTTTACGTGGCTCTGTGTATCCCATTCCCAGGTCTACACCCTTACATTTTGCTATCCTATTCAGACATGTGACAGTGAGCCTGACAGTATTTTGCAGTTGTAAGAGTTCCCTGTAGTTGCTCTTCAGCAGCCACAGAGCATTAGTGAATCCCTTTCTTCAAGGTCTGTGTGAGGAAATCTTAGCTAAGAACAGTGCTGTAGAGAGCAGCTGGCCTCCTGCTCTACCCCTGCTGGGTCTGGGAAGCACCAAAACAGATGCATCTCTGTCATCTACAGTTGCAGGGCAAGAACCCAGTCTGTCTTCTCCCATGTCTCAAAGGAAAGGAGATCAAAAAAGGCCCCTCCATTCAAATCCTGCATTGCTTGTTTGTCTAAAACTTCTACTAACTTGGAAGGACAATGAGGGGGTAAGTGAATAATGCAGTATAGAATCAGGCCCTAAACAGGTCTTTCTTGTATTAGTCTCAGAGAATCATTCTCCATTCCTCTTTTATCATGGATTCCAGTTCAGTGCTCTCCCTCCTCTAGTTTGTGCTGCTCTGTCATGTGCTTTCTTCAAACTGCCGAGAATATCCGTCTCACTTTTGACACAGGATGATGCTTTTTGTGAAAACATAAATATTTACAGAAGTTTATAGAAGATTTAGCTTCATCAAGTCAAGCATTCCTGCTTATGCACTGTTGGGACAAGTCAGCAGGGAGCAAGAGCCTGGGCTGCTGTGCACAGCTGTTGCAAGACCAAGCCATGGAACATTCATTTCGACTCCACCAAGTTCACTGATCAAAACCATTTTGGAAGCTGGCTCATGTTTTTTTTCCAAAGTGAAATCCTCCACACTGAAATAGCTTCTTCACTGTGTGCAGAAGACCATGCCCTTAGGCTGCATCCAATGCCACAAAAAACATGGAAGGATTATCACAAAGGGCATTGGGTTAAGCTAGGATGTAATTTAAGTTTCACTATGCCTTTCTCTTCAGGTTTGAGTGCTGCAGATCTGATTTGGAAATGTTACATTCCCTCAGCAATTTAGTTTCTATTCAACCCGTATTTCAAAATATCATTCTGAAAACTTCTTTAGTTCTTTTTCCTTTACTGAGTTTATCAAGGACAAAAAACCTTTCCAAATATTTGCAGCCAACTTATCCAGTCTGATATTTCTCCTTGTGGTCTACAATGTCAGAGGACTTGTTCCATGTGGGGTTAAATGACATTCCTTAGTCACTCTAGCCACAACTCTGCCAACCTTTTTCATTTTTACAGCACTTCGCTAGGCTAATAGTCGCACTGATTTCAATTGTAGTGTCCACAGAGACAGGCATAATCTGTATTGTGATTAACTCTTAACTCAGTTTAGTTGTTGTAATGCAAATTTCTAATGCATATGTACAGTGCTGCCTGAGCCAGTGAAAAAATACATGTTAGAGCAGTCTCTTAAGATGCTACTCAAAGCAAAAACAGCTGGGAGAATCTGCCCACAGTCCTTGTGCTTGGATACCTTGGGTTTGACTCCAATCAACAATACCCAAGAAAAATGACTCCTTATAGTGTGCCACATTCGGTCTTATTTTAACACAGGGGTCACTTATGTCTTTAAGAAGACATAAATGATAGTGCAAAATCCAACTGAGTAAGAATTTAAAAAAGGAACCATAAAACTGTTGTTTTTTCTAGTAGGGTAAAATAAACAAACAGAAGCTATTCCAGAATTCATGCAGCAAAGCAAGTAATAAGAATATAGAAATGTGTGCGAAGGAAATGGATGGCCTGGCTCTGATATCCTTTGAATTCTTCTGTGGGCTTTCCTCTCAGCATTGCTTTTTAGAAAAAAGAAAGAAACCCTTAGCTAAACTAGTTGAATAACCTCAGACAAATACCGTTGACAATTTTCTAGCAGCCGGTTCTGTTATGAAAATCTGCAGAAGGCAACTGAACAGCTCAGGAATGAGCTAAGCAGGTTTAGACTAATTAGGGTACCTTCAGGTACTTTATTCCTTGTGTCCTGTTATAAGATTACACTTTCCTATCTGAATGCTAATCAAGAAACAAAACATTAAGAAACGAAAGTTCTTTTAGCATCTTTTCAGGAACACATTCTGTTTTCCAACTACAACTGATTTAGATTGCTGTGGTTCTTTCTGAAGTATATTTGAATACCATGAGGAAGCTCAGTTGGGAGCATTTCTAGTATCATTGCTTTGCTTTTACTTCCGATTCCTATTCTTCTTATCTCTCTACTTAGTTCCAGAAAGTTGCATTTCCTGAGCAGATCTAACAAGACAACCCTCATGTTGGTGGTTCTATGAAAGTAGGACTGATTTTCAGCTTTGGCTGATGCCTGGATAGAGTTTATAACTGGCTGAACTTAAAATACCTCATCCCCCAGTGTCAGACACCCAGAGATACAGTGCACTGGAGTATATTCCTCAAAGGAACTCTGTCCATGTTCAGTCTCCAGCACTGAAAATTTTGCTTTTTGCTCCAATGGGAGGTGGATTTGTCATACCAGCTGAAATGCTAATTACTTCCTGGGCAGCTCATAAGTAAAGCTACTGTAGTGATGAATAGTAAAATAARAGCAGGCAGGCATGTTCTTCAGTGTTGCTTCGCTTACCCTTTCTAGTGAGGAAACCACAGGAAATCCACAGGAAATTCTGCCTTCCTAGAAAAATATCCTGCTTCCTCCTAARGATACAGGGAACTTGCAGCTTGACATGATTGTAGGTATTTTTGAGCTAGGCAAATCGAAGGAGAATAATCTTTCATAGGAAGTGCCTCAAGCTTTATTGTCTGAGACACTGAGAACTACATTGGACAAAAACCAGCTGGCCTGATCAAGTGTTGCTGACATTTTGAGCAGGAGGTTGAAGCAGATGATGTCCAGAAGCCCCTTCTAACCAACCTTTTGTATATTGCTGTGAAAACAGATAATCTAACAGGGTTCTTTTCATCTTTAAAATCGACACTTCTCTACTACACGACAGTAGGCTTTGTATTTGGTCTTGAGTTTTTTTTCTTTAAATAATCTTTTTCTGTGGTTTTAATTAAATATGTATATAATTAAAGTGTTGTTTTTATTGCAAGTTATGAATTAATTATGCTGTTCTCTGGGAATACTCAAATTTTTAAGCATTCTTCCAGCAAGCAGAATCATCATCACCTTAGTAGTTCTAATATACTCCTGTAGTATATATACCTTGAACTAAAGAGTTTATATAAATTTAATAACACAGGGGGAAACATGCTTAAGTTTGTAGGCCTATGACTCTAATGATTCATTACAACTTAATGATTCATAAAAAACTTCATTGTTTAAACCTGCAAATGTAGCTGAAATTATTAGCGTGATTTAGGCTTCAGTACTAGCTAAACAGAAGGGAAAAGACTTTTGGTGTTCCCTTAAGGAGGTAGATCTTATCTACAGTTTTTGAAGACAAGATGTTAGTGAAAAGAAGAAGCAATTCTGAGGAAGATGTCTGGTGTACAAGAAATCGGGGTTAAATTCTTTTTTGCAGAGTTTTGTCTCCTGGATATGTTGTGAAATTTGGACCCAGCTCCTGTTTCCTCTGGTTCTGACGGATGGTGTTTACTTGCTGTATTTCTGTGCAAAACAGAGATGGGTAAAATTGTGGAACTATGGCTGAGTGCTGTCAGGCTACACTGACTTCAAAAAAAGTCATTCAGTTTTCTCATCATATAAAAGTTTTCGGGGATGTTCACAAAGGTTGGCCTGCAGAAGCTAGTCCTCCCAAATTTTGTCTACGGTCACTGGAGACAGAACTGCCGAGCATATCAAGTCTGCCACGGGGAGTAAAAGGTGATTCAGTGCAGGAGCCACTAGCAACTATAGGGAGTCATTTTTAGCCTTTGTGAGCAACCCCTTAGCAAGATTGGTGGCGATCCATGCAATCCAAATACTTTACTTGAGCTGTAGTGTGGTGAGGGGGGTGGCTTAGCTCAAATTATGTTCTTAGCAATGTGTGAGGCCCTCAGCTGCTTCCAGTTTATATAAAAACACATGTCCCTAAGTATGAAAGCTCATTACTTCATAATTTGCTGGAGCCTTTGATTGTAGCATCTAGGTAAGTCTTGGTTTCCTTAAGAAACAGAATATAAAGTGTCAAATTTATATCAGTTTACTATTATTTCTCTCTTGAATAAAAATTTGAAATAGCAAATGTTTTTAAACCAGAAGGACACTCTCTCTCCTGCACAAAAACAGAAGGGAGGTCCTGGCAGGGTTACACACTTAGAAAACCTTTAAATCTGTCTGTGAGAGCTGGCCATCAGTTTCGAGCAATTTCTTCCATGCAAATCACTTAAAGTAGAGAAATCAAGATCAGAAAAACTAGTTGCTATCAGATGATGATAATTTTTCAGGATTCTGGTAGCATGCACAAAGTGCGGGGAGCTTTCCAAACCAAGAGGAAGATATAGTCCCTATTTCAAAGAATGTGAGGATAAAAGATGAGGTAGGGAAGAGAGGGGATGAAACTGCAATGTACAGAGYGGTCTAGGTAATGCTAGACATGCATCAGCTGTGTCATTATAGCTGGTCCAAAATGATACCAATTTTCTTGAAGAAGACAGGAGTCAAATTTATTCTTGTTTAGAAAAATAAATGTGTGGCCAAATAGCTTTGTGAAAGTGTTTTTATTTTAGGATGTTATTTCTTTTTTCCTCGCATTCATTTTTAAGAAGGAGAGGGAAACATTACATTTCCAGGTTTTATTGAGATTTTTTTTCTTGGGGGAAAAAGGGAATTTATAGCAAAAATTCCATTTAAAAATATTGTTTAGAAGATTTCAGCAGCTTCTCTTAGGTACAGGCATGCTCAGACCTATTCCTTCAGTATAAATGAGCAATTCCCTCAGATCTGGGAAATAAAGTTTTGGTGCTCAAACCCCCATTTAGTTGAACAGAAGCTAGAACAAGTAGTTTGGATTTTAAAAGCTCATAATCAGGTGCATGAGACACTACAGAAATAAAAAAGGCTTATAAATATTGTCTTCCTCTGCCACTGTGTCCTTGAAGAGCAGGTCCTTGCTTTCGGATTTCCTTTCAGCTCAGTGACTTTCTGGGTTGCTGCAAACTCTACATAGTCCCTCTGGACCCAGCCCCTCTGTTTTTAGAGGAATATGCCATAATAACACAGAACAAACGAATAAATGTCATATGTCACAGATTGCAAGAAAAAAGTCCTAGTTCAGTTGGTATCTTTAAGGAATGTGCCTCTATTGACAATGGAAATATTTCAACAAAAGAAACTGGAAAATGCAAAGTGTTTAAAGCTCATTCCTGTGAACAAAAAAAGTGTAYGCCATTCTTTTCTCCTTCTCACCCCACTATCCCATCTAAATTTTTAATTTTATTTTCTGTTTAGAAGGTTGCTGGTAGTAATTTTCCATTCTTCCAGGTAAATGGGAAGAGACACTTTTAACAATGTCCTTTCTTTATTGCCTACTTATAAGAAGAATTGCTTCTTGAGACTAGGAGAGCTTCACTTTGGACATGAATTTAAACGATGCTTGCAGACAGACTGAGGAAGTGTGTGGAGAGAAGGGTGCTGGAGTCTCTGTAATACAGATGTGGATACATTCCACTATTAGCAACGTCTGTGAGGAGCACACTGAGCTCTGCAATGGCAGCAATGTATTTCTGTGCCTCAATTTATATAGTCTATCTAGTCTGGTCTTGACGTTTAATAAACRGAAGCAATAGGCTTGGATGTCCTGACATTCCAACCATTCCCCTCCCCAACAATAACAGGCACACAGAATATTTGGAAAAGCATTAGTTTCTATTTGACAGTTTCATATATGATTGTAGCCTCACAGAAGATGAGATTTTGATAAACAATACTTTTGCTTAGGATAACAGCTCTGATTTGGGTTATTTTGTTTTCTTTTCCTTTGCAGGAAGAAGGAATCGTGAAGGAAATAGACATCAGTCATCATGTGAAGGAAGGTTTTGAAAAAGCAGATCCTTCTCAGTTTGAGCTGCTGAAAGTATTAGGACAAGGCTCATACGGAAAGGTAATTGTTTATGCTGTCTAATCACTTAGGGCGATGTTTAAAATATCATGTACTTTCTCTGAGGTCATTTACACTGGTGCCACTGTCTGTACAGGCATACCTCAGAGATATTGTGGGTTCGGTTCCAGACCACTGCAATAAAGTGAATATTGCAATAAAGTGAGTCACATGAATTTTTTGGTTTCCCAGTGCATATAAAAGTTATGTTTACACTATACTGTAGTCTATTAACTGTGTAATAGCATTATGTCTAAAAAAAGAATGTACATTACCTTAAATAAAAAATACTTTATTGCTAAAAAATGCTAACCATCATCTGAGCCTTCAGCGAGTTGTAATCTTTTTACTGATGGAGGATCTTGCCTTGATGTTGATGGCTGCTGACTGATTGGGGTGGTTGTTGCTGAAGGCTGGGGTGACTGTGGCAATTTCTTAAAATAAGAAAGCAATGAAGTTTGCCGCATCGATTGACTTCTTTTCACGAAGGATTTGATTTCTCTGTAGTATGCGATGCTGTTTGTTAGCATTTTACCCACAATACAACTTCCTTCCAAATTGGAGTCAATCCTCTCAAACCCTGCCACTGCTTTATCAACTAAGTTTATGTAAAGTTCTAAATCCTTTGTTTTCATTTCAACAATGTTCACAGCATCTTCACCAGGAGTAGATTCCATCTCAAGAAACCAATTTCTTTGTTCATCCCTAAGAAGCAACTCCTCATCCGTTAAAGTTTTCTCATGAGATTGCAGCAATTCAGTCACATCTTCAGGCTCCACTTCTAGTTCTCTTACTGTCAGTTCTAGTTTTCTTGCTGTCAGTCTGTCCTTTGAAGCCAGGCATTGACTTCTCCTGTCTAGCTATGAAAGTCCTAGACRGCATCTTCTTCCAATAGAAGGCTGTTTCGTCTGCATTGAAAATCTGTTGTTTAGTGTAGCCACCTTCATCAATTCTCTTAGCTAGATCTTCTGCATAACTTGCTGCAGCTTCTGCATCAGCACTTGCTGCTTCACCTTGCACTTTTAAGTTGTGGAGACGACTTCTTCCTGAAACCTCATGAACCAACCTCACCTCTGCTAGCTTCAGACTTTTCTTCTGCAGCTTCCTCACCTCTTAGCCTTCATAGAGTCAAAAAGAGTTAGGGTCTTGCTCTGGATTAGGCTTCGGTTTAAGGGAATGTTGTGGCTGGTCTGATCTTCTATCCAGACCACTAAAACTTTCTCCATATCAGCAATAAGGCTGCTTCGCTTTCTTATCATTCATGCGTTCACTGGAGTAGCACTTTGAATTTCCTTCAGGAACTTTTCCTTTGCATTCACAACGTGGCTCACTGTTTGGCGCAAGAGGCCGAGCTTTCAGCCCATCTCGGCTTTTGACCTGCCTTCCTCACTAAGCTTCATCATTTCTAGCTTTTGATGTAAAGTGAAAGACGTGCGACTCTTCCTTTTACTTGAACACTTAGAGGCCACTGTAGGGTTACTAATTGCCCTAATTTCCATATTGTTGTGTCTCAGGGAATAGGGAGGCCCAAGGAGAGGGAGAGAGACAGGGGACTGGCCGGTCGGTGGAGTGGTCAGAACACACACAACATTTATCGATTAAGTTTGCCGTCTTATATGGGCGCAGTTCGTGGCACCCCAAAACAATTCCAATAGTAAAATCAAAGATCACTGATCACAGATCACCATAACATATATATATATATATAATAATTATATATTAAACATATATAATAATAATGAAAAAGTTAGAAATATTTCAAGAATTACCAAAATGTGACAAAGAGACTCGAAGTGAACACATGCTGTTGGAAAAATGTTGCCGATAGACTTGCTCAACGCAGGGTTGCCACAAACCTTCAATTTGTAAAAAACACAATATCTGCGAAGTGCAATAAAGCAAAGCACAATAAAACAAGGTATGCCTGTATTATCAATTATATTGTAAAGGCAGATAAGCAAAACCAAACCACTTCTCTTCATTTTAGAAAGACTTTTGCCTTTTGCTTGATTCCTATATGTAAAAAAGTTTAGGAAGTAATGCTTATGGCTCTGGACCTAGACTAATGAGCACAAGTGAGCATTAGGTTATCACCATTTATTAAGTTAGATCCCTCACCTTTTTTCTGACCTGTCCATCAGCGAGATGACTGCATTATTGCTGCTTTGTTAGAGGATGTAAATAGGGACATTCAGAGGTTTAAGGTTAGCTGCTGAAGTCAGATGGGATCTAATGCACATTTGAAAGTCCCAGACTTTGCTCTTTGGCTCACGCTTGGAGGCCTATATGCTTTGCTGAGAAGATCCCGTACTCAAGCCCCAATGCTGAAGAGAGTAATAGCTGTGATGAGAGCATGGGAGGAGGACTCAACCATTCCAGTTTCACTCTGTAGGTCTGCTACTAGCTCCCAGTGTGACGTTGGCCCTATCTTCTCAGTGCTTCAGCTTCCGCATCATTAACTCTGCTTATAGATAGTTACCTCACACTGGTATTGCGAGAGCTACAGCTGTCTGAGTCTTAGATGCAATTTATAGCTGTAAGCTTTCATCAGTTAACTAAGAGACAAACTGTGTTTTCATTTTCACTTCAGTTTTGATGCCTACACAGACCTGCATTTCCTCATATAATTCATTGCTGAATATGCCTCTGTATGCACGTCTATATCTATAAATATATAAATATATATGTATGTAGCATTTGTATTAAAAAACTGCCTACCTGTGTGACCACAAGCTAAGTTATGGAGAGACAGCATTGTAAGTCGTAGGCTTGCTTTATCCCAAAGGCAACTCTACTTCAGCAGTTTGTTTCAGGTGGAAATGAGAATAAGGAGAAAAGATGGAGAAAAAAAGAAGGAATCAATTGCATTTTAAATTCTTTCTATGGTTTAACTAAATCAGACTTTGAAACCTCTGGAAGTGTGACACTGTAGTGTGAACCTAATTTAAACCAGACGTGGAAATCTTTGTCATTTTAAGTGTATTATTTTCTGTTTTTCTTAATATTTCCCAGCCTTGAACAGTGGATCATTCTGGCTAACTTGAGGAACTGACTCATATCTAAAATCTGCTGAAGTAAACAGCACAAAGCTGAACACCATGATAATAAGTGAGGGCGTTTGGTTTTATTTCTGAAAGAAACTGTCTGGAGTATTTAGCAGCTTCCTGACTATTCCAAAATTATATTGTTAAGTAAGTCGGTTAGAAGTTCCTTGAGATGAGGGAATTCAGAAGATTTAGCATTCACTTCCAAGTTTTCATCTGGAGAATTGCATGAGGGAGCAATAATAGTGTTTGAATTTCAAATATTAAAGAAATACGAAAAATCAAACAACCCAGAATGATATTTCTTTTGTGATTCAGTGTGAGAAGAAAAAGAAAAAGAAAGCTCTTTTGCAAGAGTAGCAGAAGCAGACTAGCCAGTTTTCAGATTTTGTGCAATAAATACTTTAGGAACGGCTCCCTGGCTACCTTAGAATGTACTAATGCATTTCATTATTAATTATCCATGCTGGCTTTCTAACTTTAGACATTATGTAAGTGAAAAGTCTGGTCTCTGTCACAGCTTCCCAAAAGAAGATCTGATTTCTGGGACACGCTCCACGCAGTTCAGTGAAGCTGCACATGAGGGGTACGCTTCATACCTCTCTGGGGTTGTGTGTGACTGCAAGTCACCTTTAGTCTCTTATGTGAAACAAGTCAGTAACTTCTCCAGGACAGCACAGACACAGGGGAGCAAAGTCTGGTCTGTGGTTCTTACGCAGTCCACAACCAGCTAAATTTTGATCAGTTCAGTATTTGAGCTGATGGCTCAGATCAGTCTCCAGGGATAGAAAGCTGTTGATTTTCAAGTTGTTCACCTGTGGCCTAAATAATTTCTTACAGGATTAAGGAAGATGCCTTTGTTGTCAAAGGGACTGTGCTCAACGCTTTTGAAAGTCGCAGCACTTGCTTAGCTTTCTAGGTTGGGGTTTGCATAGTGTACCCATTGCTCCAGCTAAGGGACTTTTGTTAGTTCTATTCATGCAGCCAGTTATTAATAATCTGAGGTGTGCTTGCATACATGTCAAACTAAAAAAATGAAAATTATGCTTAGCCACATGTCTGTCTGTGGTATCCTGGTCAACTAGTATAATTTAACTAATATAAACAGTCAAGTAAGCACTCTAGGACCATTTTACAGTTTCAGGAACGATGTGACTCTTGCTTTAAGAATAATCAGAAGGACATCAACATTTTGCAGTACAATGCATTTTTGTTTGTTCTGTTTCCTTTTTGGTTTGATGATTGTTTTGATGTCCTCTGAAATGGCACACAGTGTTCTTGACTCATCTGTTTTGGAGGGAAAGCAGACCAAATGCCCTWTCCCATGCTACAGGGAACAGCTGACAAATGACTAGTAACACAAATTGATAATTTTGCTTATTACAGCTGCAGGGGTATTATAAGCTTTGCAAGATTGCATGGCAGATAAGATACTTTTTCTGCCCAGTACTTCTAGAATTACAGCCTAATACTTCTGCAGGTGCAGTATGCTGTGCTGGTCAATGTGCAATACATCTTAAAAGCATTATTTTAGTTTGAGGGACTTTTTTTTTTTGATAAAGATCCTATAACCATTTTTACAGAAGTATAATAAAGCTGAAAATGTAGTGTTTGAATTAATTTGCTTTGTGACTTTCTCTTCCCTTTCAAAGTAATACAAAAATTAGATATTTTACTTGGACTGAGTAGAAAAGTAGCCCAACATTTCTCTATGTATAGCTGAATTTCTAAATGATTTGACTTCCTGTTAATACAGTAGAGCAGAGTTCACTTTATTATGAATGTTAAAGGAAAACACTTCAGAAAGTCTTATGTATTCCTGTTGCATCCAGATTTCATAATTTGTTTCTGCAGTTGTGCGTATCAGAGGTACTTGTATGTTAATCGAACTGGGAAACAGGAGATGGGACCAAGCAATATATATGCAGTCCCAGCTAGGCAAGGAAGCTCAGTTGAACAACTGTGAATGTCTCGTATGCACAGGAAACATCCTGAGAACAATTCATAATTTAAAAGTCTCACTAAATTGGATCAGATCATGGTGTAGAAGTGTTGTAGCTGTGATGCTGTTCAGATAGGAGAGACCTGGTACAGGTGCTCAGAGAGAAATTACCCATTTTTTTCAACCTCTCCAGCTGATCAGATAGAAGTTCTCTCTCCCCACAAACCTTTCCTCAAAGGGTGTTTGAGAAATCATAATCTGCTTATAGAATTTTTTGCAGAAAGAAGAGTATTTCAGCTTGCAAATAATATGCTGGAAACAGATTCCCTCATCTCTTTTTTTAGGCTTTTAGTATTTTGGGTGGAGGCAATTTGGTAGAGCAGCATGATTCCTAAAAATACAATGAATAAAATAATTGCCACAGATCTTTGTAATCCAGTTAGACATTTATCAGTTGAATCATTTCAGCTAGCCTTTGTTAATTTATGTATATATATAACATATTTATAAATGTGCGCTTATGTTTATTTTTGCATTTGGCTTTACTTCCTGCTTCTGTCCAGTAACAAAAGTGCTGAAATAAAAAATGAGACACTGTTGTCTGGTATTTCTGACCTCAGCAGACAGAGTGAGTCCTGGAAACCATCTAAAAGTTCTTGTATATTTTATTTTCAGTCATTAAAAGACTGAAAGGTTTATCTAGACTGAACTGAACTACTGATTCATTTATTCACTATTCCTCCTGTGCTCAGATGCATTGATGTCAGATAGRAAGAAAGAGTTGCATGGAGTAAAACAAAAAGGATTATAATTTTAGCTACAAAAATATGTTATTTCAAATTACAAATTCACACTATCAGAAGATGTAACAGTAGGAAAGTATAACAGGAAAAACTGTCTTTGGTATAATGACCTGTTAATCAAATACAGTCCTACTTTTCATTAAGTATGCATGAACAGATTTTCAGTTTTTTATTTAATTGTGACATTTTTGAGAAAGCATTTACACAAACATATTTCAGCTTATCAGTTGTTACGAACTATTTGCTTCAGGTGCATCTTAGGTTCTTCACAATTCATGTTTTAAGACATAAATTACACCAAACTGTTTTTTCTCCTCAGTTTCATTGATGGCAATACTTTTAAGAAATGGAGGCATAATTTTTTTTGTGTAGAGCTGTTTGGGAAATGAAGAAATGTGCACACACTGTTTATGCCTGTTCACCCATCTTTAAGTGTCTGTGTAAGGGCAATTAACAATGCTGAACATAGCTTCTTTGTGAAGAAGTAGTGGCTTAAGACTGCAGCTTTCCAGAGCTAGCTCAGCCAATCATGGGTAAAATAGAAATGAAATACTTTCAGCTAATAATTTTCAGTAGAATTCCTGAGGCTTAGTATCTATTACTCTGTCAAATGCAGCAAATGCTCTTAACTAAGGGTTCAGTTCTCATTTACACAAGATGTCTGCTTTTCATAGGTATTTCTAGTGAGGAAGATCAAAGGATCTGATGCGGGTCAGCTTTATGCCATGAAGGTACTTAAGAAAGCAACTCTGAAAGGTAAGAATTGGGACAGCGGCTACAGTCTTTATTTCTCTGCTATTTTAGCATTTACTTTTCTTGTCATTTTTTTAATTGCTGCTGTCTTACAGGGTATAAGCAAGCAAAAACATGTTTCTACCACCCTCTAAAATTGCACCTCATTGAAGTGAATGYTCTAAAAAATCTACACAAAACACTGATTTTACCTTTGCTGGCTGTACAGTGTGGGGAATATAAAAACAGATAAGAACTTTGTGTTGGCTAACTGCATGCTTTCTTCACTTATTATATGTTATTTATAGGACTTCCTTTGGGTTTATATTAATTTGCATCTGAGTGTCAATATCTTTCTGTTGCTGAAGTAAACTGAAGTACTTTTAAATCACAGAATCACTGAGGTTGGAAGGGACCTCTGGAGATCATCAAGTCCAACCCCCCTGCTCAAGCAGGGTCACCTAGAGCACATTGCACAGGATTGCATCCAGGCGGGTTTTGAATATCTCCAGAGAAGGAGACT